>NW_007748817.1:4803-7565 GCF_000696425.1 Galeopterus variegatus
CCCCCACAGCCAGGCCAGTGAAGGAGCTGGCTATGGGCCAGCCCCATCCCCCAGCTCCACCTCTGTCTCCCTCCCCTTTTCCACCTCCCCCTCCCACTGCTCTGCAACAACATCTTTGAATGTCAAATAATAATAATAAATAAATAAAATTTAAAACATAAATAAATCTTAAAGTTCCAAAATAATCTCCTCTGACTCCAAATCCTGCATCCTGGGCACAATGGGGGATTTGGGCCCCCAAAGTCTCAGGTGGCCTCACCTCCATGGCCTGTCAGGAGCAGCTCCCTGGGCTGCACTGGTGCCTGTGGCTTTTCCAGATAGGTGTTGCAGGTTGCCAATGGCCCTATGGTTCTGGAGTCCTGGTGGTGGCCCTACTCCCTTGGCTCTACTAGACATTGTAATGGTGGGGGCTCTGTGTGGAGGCTCTGACCCCATATTTCTGCTCTGCATTGCTCTAGTGGATGGCCTCTGTGGTGGCTCCACCCCTGTGGTGGGTCTGTGACTGGGCTCCCAGGCTTTTCCATACAACCTCTGACATCTGGGTGGAGGCTGACATACCTCTACTGCTCTCATGTTCTGCTGGCCGACAGACTTAATGCAATGCAGATGTCACCAAGGTTTCTGTGCTCTCCAGAGCTGCAGCACAAATCACACTTGGGGCTGCTTGAGGCAAGGCTGCTCCAACTGAAGTGGCTGGGATACAGGCAGCAGCATCCCCAGACAACGCAGGGCAGTGGCACCCCAGGTCTGCCCTCTGGAACAACACAGTCCTCCTAGGCATCAGGGTCTGTGATGGGAGGAGAGCCCTTCCAGACTTTTGAAATGCCTTTAGGGCCTTTCTCCCATTGTCTTGGCTATTAGCATCTGGCTGCTTCATAGCCATGCTAATGTCTTTAGCAACCAGTCTATCTGCTGTACCCTTGCATTTTTTTCTCCTGAAAGGGTTCTCTCACTTTCTACCACATGCTCAGGCTGCACCTTTTCCAAATCTTTATGCTCTGCTTACCTTTTAATGATATATTCTGGCTTTATATAATGCCTTTGCCCATAACTGGGCATAGGCATTTACAAGTAGCCATGCAGCTGTCTGAATGATTTGCTGCTTAGAAATTTCTTTTGCCAAACATTCTGGTTCCAAATTCTTAAGTCCCACCTTCCACAAAGTTCTAGAATATGGCACAATGCATCCAAGTTCCTTGCCAGTTCATAAAAAGGGTGATCTTTGCCCCAGTTTCTGACAAGTACATTCTCATCTGAGATTTCTCAGAATGTCCCTTTCTATCCACATTTCTATCAGCATTCTGGTCACAACCACTTAACCAATCTTTAAGATGTTCCAAACTTTCCCCATCTTTTTGTTTTCTTCTGAGTCCTCCAAACTCCTTCAACCTTTGCCCATTACCCAGTTCCAAAGTTACTTCCATATTTTCAGGTATCTGTAGAGCAACACCCCACTCTCAGTACCAATTTTCTGTATTAGTCTGTTTCTGTTGCTTATAACAGAAGACCTGAAACAGGGTAATTTATAAAGAACAGAGGTTTATTTGGCTAATCTCGCAAGGGCCTCAGGTTGCTTCTACTCATGATGGAAAATGGCAGGCAGCCAGTGGGCGCAAGATCCCATGGAAAGAGGAAGCAAGAGAGGGAGAGGGAGGGGAGATGCCAGGTTTCTTTAAACAACCAGCTCTTGTGGGAATTAAAAGAGCAAGAACTCATTACCCATGCCTGCCCGCCCCCAGGGAGGGTATTAATCTATTCATGAGGGATCCTCCCCCCATGAGCCAAACTGCTCCCAACATTGCCAAGTTGGGGATCACATTTTGACACGAGCTTTGGTGAGTACAACATATCCAAACTCTATCAACCACTGTGCATCTCCAGGACCTTTACATCCTTCCAAACTGAAACTCCACAACTGTTAAATAATAACTCCCCATCCTTCTCCTCCAGCCACTGCAACCACCATTTTCCTTTCTGTCCTATGAATTTGACTACTCTATGAATCTCATACAAGTGGAATCATACGATGTTTATCCTTTTGTGTCTGGCATTTCACTTAGCATAATGTCTTCAAGGTTCATCCATGTCACAGCATGTGTCAGAATTTCCTTCCTTTTTAAGGCTGAATAATATTCCATTGTATGTGTGCATATGCCACATTTTGTTATTCATTTATCTCTTGATGAACGTTTGAGTTGTTTCCACCTTTTGGCTGTTGTGAATAGTGCTGCTATAAACAGGGGTATACAAGTATCTGTTCTAACATCTTATAGCGACTCCTGTCCTGAGCTCCATCTTTGCATTTCCAACTATTACTGAATACTTTCACTGAGCTGTGCGATGGCTGATCAACCCTGAATGACATTCTCATTCCCCCAGCAGCACAGGCTTCAGAAATACAAGGTATCTCTTACTTTTCATGCATTTCAGTGTCATGACCTGAATTTAGGTTCTTAATATTTCTACCTCTATCTCCAATTCACCTTGCTCAGTGCTACCAGATTAAACTTCTTAAAATATCTCTTGTCACTTCCCTTTTCAAATACCCTCTATGCTTGTTAAATAATGCCCAAAATTCATAGCTAAATATCAAAGACACTCTTCATCTATCCCTTGCTCTTTTAGTCTGTTGGGCTGCTATAACAAAATACCTTAGACCAGGTCATTTATAAGTAATAGAAATTCATTTGCCACAGTTCTGGAGGCTGGGAAATTCAAGATCAAGGCACAGGCATATTCATTGTCTGATAAAATCTCACTCT
>NW_007748817.1:11135-11534 GCF_000696425.1 Galeopterus variegatus
ATTGGTTGGTTTATACATTTAGAGCAGCTTTCTGGTAATTTGTGTCTGTCAAAATATGGAAAAAACAGTAGTAGAAACAGCAGTCAGCTGAGTCCTGGGCACGTCACTCAGCTACATGATCGTCAGGAAGAAAAGGTGGAAGAAGGAAGGAAGGAAGGAAGGAGGGAAGGAAGGAAGGTAGGTAAAAGAAAGAAGGAAGGAAGGAAAGAAAGAGAGAGAAAGAAAGAGAGAGAGAGAGGATATGAAACAAAATGATCTTGAAGCATTATTTCAGTTGTTTAAGAGTCAACACCATGATTCTATCTCTTTTTCATTTTTGTTCTTTATAACAGGCTCACAAGAGAAAACGTGAAGTCACAGTTGATACATGTGGCTTTCTCCCTTCTGGTTTTGGTAGGA
>NW_007748818.1:0-584 GCF_000696425.1 Galeopterus variegatus
CATCAAAATCAGTGGCCATATACCATGTGCTGGAGGCTGTGTTAATTTCCTCTAACATGGATGTGGTATCTGACATAGGAGTTGCAATTTGGGCTAATACTTAGTTGAATTTCTGGACTTATTTAATTTTTGCAAGGGCCAGACTTTTGAATGAAGTGGAATATGATGGGAACTAATATCTCTGCCTATTTTGTGTCTTAAATATGCCACTAATATCATTGATTTCTATTATAATATGATATTGTTTTGATTTACTATATTTACTATCTTGGCCAGAGGTGGAGTGGTAATTTCAGAGGCTTCTACTTGGACTTTTCCTCTATTATTTCTCTTGCACCATAGCTCAAGGAACTAATGTGAGTATTCTACTAACTACCAACTGTGCCTAGTACAATCACACATTTAGGGACAGGGAAATAACTATTGTGCATGAGCACAACTGGGAGCCGAACCTGCCCCAAGACATTTATGACCTAAATAACATCTATTGGTATTCTATTAGGGGGGTGATATAGCACTTTCTGCCAAATATCAATGCCAATATAGACCCTGTATTCTCAAAAGATTTAGAGGTATTCTCTTTT
>NW_007748818.1:5403-11533 GCF_000696425.1 Galeopterus variegatus
GCCACTGGAGCTCAGGGGAAGAGGAGGAGAGACCTATGGAGTTCACAAAGGTGGGAGAAACTATGATGAGAGAAAGAAAAAGCTGCTCTGAGCACTTCAAGCCGCGGCTGCTTTAAGGGTTGAGCTGATGAGCGTGTGGAGCAGGAGCCAGCAAAAGCCACAGCTGTGTCCTTCAGATGGAATTACTTGGAGGCAGCAGGAGAGAAGAGGGCTTTGGCAGCCGCCAGGACAGCAAGGCCACTAATAGGGTTCACATGGACCCACAAAGGAGCGAGGAGTCTGAACAGCTGAGAAAAGGGAGCCACTCAGAGGCTGGTGAGTCATCGCAAGGGACCAGTGCAGGGCCCATCCCATGGGAAGTGTTTGGAGTATGGGCGGTGGACAAGATAGGAACATCGGGAGAACACTGGGGCACAGCAAGGACAGCTGACTTGCCCCCTAATCAGCACAGGACCACTCAGAGAATGGTCAGGAATGCAGAATTGCATGGAGTGCAGTTAGATGAAAAAACTCAGACCTAATTCAGAGATTGTACAGAACACAGATCCACTGGGTCTCTGGAGAGCCGGAAGTACCTTATAAGATCAACCATTAAACCCTGAGCTTCACGAAAAGCCTTCCCTAGGGAAACAGCAGCAAAGTAGCAACTTAGCTCAACCACACAGTTCAAGTACTGGTCTCCACAGGAAGTTCCCCTGTGTTAGAAGCAAAGGACAAAAATTTATTTCCAGCCCAGGCATACCACCCACACCTTGGGGCTTGCCTGGGAGCCAAAGGCTTGGATCCGGGGGCTGGACCCCACTCCCACTTCCAGACAAACTGCACCAGTGCCTTGGGGCCAGCCCAGGGACCTGAGGCATGGAGAAGGTGACTGGACCCCATGCCACAGCCAGGTACACTGTGCCAGTGCCTTGGGTCCCGCCCGCCCAGTGACCCAAGTATATGGACCCTCCTCCCACAACCAGGCACACCATGCCAGCACCTCAGGGCCCACCCGGGGACCCAAGGCATGGAGAAGGGGACTGGATCTCTCTCCCACAACCAGGCACGCTGCACCAGCACCTTGGGTCCTGCCCAGTGACCCAAGGTATAGAGCCGGGGGCTGGACTCTCCTCCCACAATGAGGCATACCATGCCCACACCTCAGGGTCTGCCCAGGAACCCGAGGCATGGAGAAGGGGACAGGACCTCTCTCCCACAACCAGGCACACCAAGCCAGCACCTTGGGTCCCACCCAGTGACCTGAGGTATGGATCCCGGGACCAGACCCTCCTCCCACAACCAGGCACACCAATCCAGTGCCTTGGGGCCTGCCTGGGTGGATCCAGGGACTGGAGCCTCCTCCCACAACCAGGCACATGGTGCCAGCACCTTGGGGCCTGCCCAGGGACCAGAGGCATGGAGAAGGGGACCAGAGACACCCACAACCAGGCATACCACCAATGCCAAGGAGCATACCAAAAACAGCACCTCCATGTGGGTGGCCCACCACAGCCACCACAATAACCACGGTTGCTGTGAAACCAGCTAGATGCCACACTTACAATACAGATGGTCTGTCAACAACTGGAGTGCATTCACACAAGGAGAGTCACCAGCAGAGACAAAGAAGAGGATGTTTCTCTCCACGAAGCCTATTTCGGAGTGACAGAAGAAGCATCTTCTCTATGATAATATTGGGGGAACTGATCACATCTCTCAGCATTGGACAGATCATCTAGGCAACAAATTAACAGAGTAAACCTTATTTCAGAAGGAGAGAAGAAATTAGGGTAATTAGAGTGGGGAGGGGGAGGGAATGGGGAAGGGAAGAGATTGGACAAGGGGCATAAAGAATAATTATGATTTGTAACAATATATATTTTAGTAATATTGATTTGATCAACATATCTCAGTGTTCAACCCCAAAAATATATGTAATTTATTTTGATTCAATAAATAAATTAAAATAATAGTAATAATAATAATAATTTCTGAACTCCCTACTCCTACCACAAAGGGTGAAATCCTTTCTCTCTTGGGGCTTGCAGGGTATCTTCACCTATGGATTTCTAACTTTGGTGTGCTAGCAAAGCCACTTTATGGGGCAGCCAAAGGGGATCCTGCCATTCCCTTAGATCCCACAAAGCTCATTCATTCTCCCTTCCAGCAATTAAAAGCCACTCTCCTTGCAGCCCCAGCTCTATCCCTCCCAAACCTATCTCATCCTTTTATCCTATACATCACTGAAGCTCAAGGACTGGTGGTTGGGGTTTTGGGACAAGAGGCAGGAGATATTTTCTCCCCAGTTGCATACATCTTTAAACAACTAGACACCATAGCTTGAGGATGGGCCCCCTATTTATGGGCCTTGGCGGCAGCCACCCTTTTAACACAAGAAAGCTGTAAATTAACTTCTGGACAAAAAACACTCAAGACCTTTGCGGAGTATACATAAAGCAAATGTATTTCACAGGGCCTGGTTTTCCAAAGCCTTGTAGTTTCTGGTTTTGGGCCTAGCTTCTTAAAAGTGCATATAAAATGTTGACCTTGCAGGGGACAGAAAACTTTCCGCAGGCTAGTCTCTGTTGCAAGATAAAGAATTGTAGCACAGCAAGGTTGCTGGCCCAAAGGACAGACAGGTTACTGACTGATATGTAAAAATACTGGGAAATTGCTGTAAGAAGAGAATGCTTCCTAAGATCAAGCTTTTGTTAGTGGATCGACTTAACTTCTTGAAAATTGCATTATGGAAGGTCACCTTGCTTGTTTTACAGAATGTTACCAGCTACTGTTGTTAAACTTGTTAAACTATACTTAGCAAAAACCCCACCTATGTTCTCTTCCTGTAACTTCCTCGTCTGGAGAATAAATGTGGGAAGAGAACCCCAATTTGTGGTTAATTACCCAAATGGAAGGAATACCTCTCTCTTGAGGGTTCTGGGAGATTAACCCCTTTGGGGGACTTCTCACTGCTCAGAAGAAATGGGCTTTGAATAACCTTTTGCAGCTCCATCACCCAGGGGAAAAGTGGTGACAAATCTGTGGGAGGCAAAGCAATAGACATTCTCAGCCATAAGGCCAAGTCAGTTCTCTCCCTTTCCTGCCTACAACTCATTCACCTTACTTTCAATGAAAATTCCTAGTTCTCCTTTAAACCTCACCCTCCCTTAAATCTAGCCACTCTCATCCCAAAACACTCATGACCCTTAAGACCTCTTTCTCAATTCCTTTTCACATCTCTCCTTGCATCCCATTATGCAGCCCTAACATACATAGTTCATAGATGGGAGCAGCACCTCCATGCCTGCCCCTGGGTGGGTTATGCCATAGTAAATCTAACACACCTCACCAAGCTGTCCATGGAACTTCACCTCCCTTGGACCCAACTTCTCCCTCTAGCACTCACTTGTTCACAAGCTGCCCCTGCAAACCCACTGGCCTCAGCCCCCCTTAAACTTATGTATGGTAGACCCTTCACTCTCACACCTCTCCCTTCCAGCTCATCACCTTTGGGCCAGTATCTCCCTACTCTTTCACTTATTAGGGATCTTTTTAGAGAACAGGCCAACCTTCTGTTACCTTATCCTTTCCCCACCACCCCCTCAGACTTTAAACTGAGCCCGGGACAGCAAGTGTATATTAAAACCCAAATCCCAAAGCCCCTCTCTCCATGTTGGGAAGGGCCTTATACAGTAGAAAGTCCCCCTGGTATCACTTATCCTTGGCAAAACTAGCACCTGAGACTTTACCCAAAGAATCTATTAACACCAAGCCAGAGGGGTCCCTCTGCTCAACCCCAACCCAACAACTCCTCACACTTCATCCACTTTAGGACCCACAAAGCTAAAAATCTCCAGGACCTTCACTCTTCCCCCAATCCCAGAAGAAGAACGATCTTTCCCCTGGCGATTATCCTCTCACTCCTGCAGGCCTGCTCCATGTCCTTCACGCAGGAGCTGCTCCAAGACTTGTCCTGACCTGCTGTCATTGGTTTGCCATTGTGGGACATGATAAGTATATGCCACCTCATGTCCCTAACCTTTATTATACTATCTGTTCTAGTACTTGCTACAGGATTGGCAGCAGCTGCCTCAGAGCAGTGTAACATGGGAAGGTTTCTCCTGGCACTCCTTTACCTCCTATCGGTAGGATGCTTCTTAGCAATTTCACTGTGACAATGTCCCCTTTAAATTCTTTTGGCTCCCTAACCCTTCGCATCCTTCCCGTGTTTTTCCTCCTATCTCAGTGCTCCCCCTTACCTGGAACATGGAGGTTCCAGGTCCGCAGGGATGATACAGTCCTCAGCGAATCAGACTGGTCCCCGAGTGACTCATCTGTCTCCAACTTCACGAGAAACTTTTTGTGGCCACCCCCTCCCTGTCGATGCAGCCCGCAATGTTTCCACAAACGTCTCTTCACTTTCCTCTAACCTCACCTCAGTGGGGACTGTCAGCATTGTGCGGGGCCCGCGCACACTGTGCCTCACTAACACCAAACGCTGCCACTCACTTACCCCCTCTTCATGCATGCCCTAAAACTGGAATATATGTCCTTTGTAAAACTACGTTATCCTGTTGCCTGCCCCCCTAACGCGATTTCCTGCATATTCGATTGGCTCCTCCATCACCATCCAGACAGATGCAGGGACAGAGACGGGACTGGGACTAACTTTGGCTCTCCCTCTCAGGAAGTGTTCCTGCTTCTGTAGGGCACTAATTGTACCTTTTAAAATTGGGGCAGGGATCCTTCCTGCAACTGGAGCTGGCATAGCGGGCCCTGCTGCTGCCTCTCAATTCTATCAAAAACTCTCAGAGGAACTGAGCATAGACAGCATCTCCTCCCTCCAGTGACAGGTCACCTCACTCGCGACAGTTGCTTTACAGAACCATTGCACCCTTGACCTCCTTACAGCCGAAAAGGAAGTCACCTGCTTCTTCTTGGGGGAAGAACGCCGTTATTACATAAATGAGTCTGGGGCGATCCAAAGCAACTTAAACCATTTAAAGGCAAGCATTGATCGCTGATGCAAAGTGTTACAAAACACAAACAGACCTGGGGGGTGGCCCCAGTCACTGACCCCTTGGATACCCTGGCTTATGCCCCTACTAAGACCCCTAACTGTGCCTCATCCTACTTTTTGGTCTCTGTCTCTTTTGGTGTTTCTCCAATTCCTTGCAGGAATGAATGCAGGCTTTCACCAACCAAAAGGTTGCTGAATTGTTCCTGTGAGGAGGATATCAGCCCCTCAGAATCAGTGACTGTTCCCCAGAAGAATACAACCTCCCCACGTGAAACCAATACCCCGTCACCTAATTGTTTTACCTGCCAACATAAATCTTTTATTTTTTCCATATCTTCGCCCATCTCCAGCAGGAAGTAGCTTCAGAAGAATGAGACCTTTGCCCCTTTTCCTTTCTCCCTATACTTAAAAGGTGGGAATGATGGATTTTGGACATGACCGCTGCCATTGTGCACACAATAAGCACAAAATAGCCACCAGCCTTGTCTTCCATTCCAGCACCAAACCCCTCCCCATTTCCTTTTAGAGAAGCCGCGTGACTTCTGCAAAACAGAAACCTTTTTGCTTCCACAAGGGTGCAGTTCTCCACCCTGTTTGCATAGCTTCGGCATTAGCATAAGGTCCCTCCTTGATTGTATCAGCCAGCCCTTGGTGCCCTATATAAGCTCTCTCACCCGCACATCTGGTGCTGCCCTCCATTTTGAGGGCAGCCCCAGGCTGACCACCACTTTAAGCACAGCCCAGCAGATTTTCTTTTGCTTTAATAAAGCTTGATCGGTACCCTCTGTCTCAGCTCACTTTCTTTCATTTCCCAGCAAATCCATAGGGAAATTGCCATCACTTTATCCTTTTCATTCCTGTTGGTGGATGTCTCCACTGTTTGCAGTGCTTGGCAAAGGGTTTTAAAAATCTGTATGCCTAAAAAACAAGAGGGGAGTGCCAAAAACAAATGCTACTTTCAACCCAAAACAAAAAAAAAAAACTTACTCTAAAAAAAATAAAAAAATAAAAATATTAAAAAACTCACCATTTTATAAAAATATAAAAAAGTATAAAATTTTTTTTTTAATTTTAAAAAACCTATTCTTTTTACTTGCATTGACCAGCTTGACAAGCAAAGAAGACCAT
>NW_007748819.1:0-418 GCF_000696425.1 Galeopterus variegatus
CACATTCACATCTTATTGATTGAAAACCTGAGCCATGGAGAGTCTGAGTGATTTGCCCAAGTCTCTTTCCAAATAGCCAATATAACTGGGATTTAAACTTGGTCTTTTTGATTCTAAATCTGTATTCTCTTCTCACTTTATTATACATGAATATTTTGTTTTAGAGAAATTAGTGGGTTTTTTTCAATGAATTGTCTGCCAAGAAATTCACCTAGTATATTAATTTTGGTACCAAAGTAGAGTTCAGAGATACTATCATAAACTTATGCCTCATGTACCAACTTGGGGCAAAAATAAGATGCTGTTTACTTTAATACTCTTGTTGGTGACTCCACACTTTTAACTTCACTCTGGGAGAATGCCCTCTTCTTATATGGCCAGCTGTCTGGGGAAATATCCCTCCAAAGATTCCTGACTC
>NW_007748819.1:1823-3039 GCF_000696425.1 Galeopterus variegatus
GATGCTTCCCCTTCGTTGGGAGAGGAGAGAGGAGGCATTTGTGGCCTTCCTATATAAATAATCCCTTTTTGGACTATTTTAAGCTCTCAGAGAAGGTCTACAACATTGAACTCTGAAAGAGAGGGTGGTTTGGATGTTACAATTCCTTTTTACACAAGCGATTCTTTGGTCTTTAAGCAAAGTTCCCACTGTTTCTCAAGTAGCAACCAGGTACAAATAACAAGCAATGTAGAGAAGAGTTCTATGGCAAGATAAAAACAATATTGGTTATGGTCATATATAATATATTGTGTTGCTGTAATGCAGTCTGTTTACTAGCACTGGCATTTTGAAAAATTTAACTTTAAGAAAATTATTCATTTTGAAAACAGGAATTAACAAAAACCCATATTTATTGAGTTTTAGTTTGAATTTCCCCTTAAACTGGGCAATTGACAATATACCAATAGTTTAGTTCAGTTACAGTTACTTATTGTCCTAAAAATACACTTCAATATTTCCTACACAGAAGGTATTATTACTGAGTCAAGAATAGCCGTCTTAAAATATGGTGGTATTTCTTTTTTTTAAATTCATTTTTATTGTAAATATTGATGGGATACAAAAGGATATATAAATATATATTAATGTTGCAGAAACAGAATATTTTATTTTGGGATTAAATTAATAGCTACAAACATATAATATTGATGTGTGGAAAAATACAGTAGAATTTGAGCTCAGCTACTGTTCACATGATGGTCATTAAATATTTTTCTTATAAGATACCTAAAGAAAGACAAGAGCATAAGGTACTTTAAATAAATAAATATTTTGATATATGTATACAGTGTGTCATATGTAAATCAGGGTAATTTGCAAATCCCTCATTGCTAACATTTCTTTGTGTTGGAACATTTGAATTCCTCTCTTCTAGCCATTTAAAATTACACAAAAAAATGATGTTAATTATAGACACCTAGAACTATTGTAGAACTGTAGAACTTATTCTTCCTCTCTAGCTGTAGGTTTGCATTTGTTTACCAACTACCTCCAATTACCCTCCTTCCCCTCCCCTTCCCAGCTTCTAGTAACCACAATTCTACTCTCTACTTCTATGAGCTCAACTTTATTTTATCTTAAAGAAACTACAGATTTTTTTTCTGAGTTACAATTATTAATTTAGAAAGAGTGTGGTAAATTGGAAAATATAAAATTTTCACACCACAAAAAAAAA
>NW_007748819.1:4758-6073 GCF_000696425.1 Galeopterus variegatus
CTTCTCCTTTTTTCCTTCTCTCTACAATAAAGAAGAGGCATGAGAGGAGAGCTTTGGGTTTTCTGTCTGTGAATTTTATATATATATATTTTTTAAATTCTGGGAATAAAATAAAACTCTAAAATTTAATCTTGAAGGCTGCCTCTATAAGAAGGGGATAAAAGGAAATTAAAAGTCTCTCAAATCAATTGCTTTGCTGAGGATCCAAAATTTTATATTGTTTATAAGAAATGGAATATTAATTCTCCTTATCTTTGCATTGCTGTTTGAACAGTTCTACCGTCTTCTAATCCCAGCCTTAAACAGATAGATGCCTCTTGATGAATGGGGAAAAGATAGAGTACATGAAAACACAAAAGAGTAAAGCATATTGGTATATTTTAAAAATATTCTTGTAATTTAAGCATATATATGGATTATTTTTATTTATAAGGGTTTTCAATAGCAATACAGTGAAAACAATTTGAAACTGTATTAATGAGAGAAAGGTTGAACAATTTTACTACATCTACACTAAGAATTATTATTCATCTACTAAAAAGAATAAGATAGAACTACATGTATAGAAAATAAGCCTGTTATAGAAAAATATGTAAAATATGATTCCATAAAAATTAAATCTTCCTGTGAAGAATGTCATTGGTATTTTGATAGGGATTATATTGAATCTGTAGATCTCTTTGGGTANGTGAAGAATGTCATTGGTATTTTGATAGGGATTATATTGAATCTGTAGATCTCTTTGGGTAGTATAGACGTTTTCACAATGTTAATTCTTCCAATCCAGGGGCATAGAATATCTTTCCATCTTTTCGTGT
The DNA here is from genome assembly GCF_000696425.1 of Galeopterus variegatus. Classification (NCBI taxonomy): domain Eukaryota; kingdom Metazoa; phylum Chordata; class Mammalia; order Dermoptera; family Cynocephalidae; genus Galeopterus; species Galeopterus variegatus. The sequence continues at coordinate 5,577 of NW_007748819.1, forward strand.
CTTCTTTAATTTCTTTCAGAAGTGGTTTGTTGTTCTCATTGTAGAGGTCTTTCACCTCCTTGGTTAAATTAATCTCTAGCTATTTTATTATTTTTTTGTAACAATTGTAAATGGGCTTATTTTATTTCTCTTTCTGTTAGCTCATTATCTGAGTATATAAATGCAACTGATTTTTGAGGGTGTGGGGAGAAGGGAACACTCCTATACTTTTGGTAGGACTGTAAACTAGTACAACCACTATGGAAAACAGTATGAAGGTTTCTCAAACAACTACAGATAGATCTTCCATATGATCCAGCAATCCCACTTCTGGGTATATACCCAGAGGAATGGAAATCATTAAGTCAATGGGATACCTGCACTCCCATGTTCATCACAGCTCTGTTTACAATAGTCAAGACATGGAAGCAACTTAAATGTCCATCGATGGATGATCGGATAAGGAAACTGTGGTATGTATACACCATGGAATACTACTCTGCCATAAAAAAGAATGA
>NW_007748819.1:7409-11533 GCF_000696425.1 Galeopterus variegatus
AGAAAGAAGGAAGGAAAGAAAGACCACAATGGTGCATTGGACTTGCAGAGGGAGAGAGCATTCTATGGGCTACAAAGTGGAGTTGGGGGGGGGGCGAAGGAGGGAGAGGGAAGGAGGTTGGGGATAATTGGGTTGGGGACATAGGGTACAAATGCAATTTGTGGTTATGGGTATACAGCCAGTATGAATCTGGCCCCCACATCACAGGCATAGGGTGACAATCAGCTTTATATCTCATGAATATTCATAACCAATAAAAAAATTAAATAAATTATCCTGCATAAGTGTACACATAGTTCTATATATTTATAAAGACAGGAGAATCTGGAATAAAAATAATATCTCAACCTGTTGACTTTAGTTACCTGAATGATGTAGGATTGAAGGGGTTGAGGAGCACTGTTGACTTCCTAATAGAGTTTACACATAAATTTTATACAAATTTGTGTTTTTAAAGAAGCAAAATTAAGTTTTAAAACAACTAAAAAGACAGGATGGACATTGCTATGGATTGTGACCTAGTCTATGGTATAGTGTTATAGTATCCCAAGTTGGCTAGGACAGACATATAAAAATATTATTGTACTGTAATTTTTTATTGATTGTCTGTGGCTTCTGTTTTATTTAAAATTATTTAATTTATGCTTTTATATATTTTTCAAATGTCCTACAAGGTACATATGATTATTTTATAATCATAACATAGTATATTTTATTACATCTTGTAAACAAGTTTTCTTTTTAGCAAAATGAAATCTTCTTACGTGTAATACTATCCAAGTCACTGAGAAAGCGGGGGTCACATACCTAGTTCGTAGCACTATTAGGGCTAAAAACCTGAGAACCCAATCCAAGTTCAGTGTGCTTTCCATTTAAACATGCTTTTCCATAAAAATGTATGTGCTACCATTGTGCAATAGCAGAAAGCTTGCAAGGATATTATTTGAAGGCTAACATGTTCTAAAATATACATGCAAAAATGAGGTTTAAACAGTATGTTTCCATACCTGAAATACAGATAAACTTTTAAACGAAACTTAGAAATCCAAGTGTTTAGAGAATTTAAATACATAGAAATTATATTTCACATCAAAGAAAGTTATTGTGTGGCAAGGTACACACATAGTATTTTGCGATTTTTTTTTGTGGGCTTGTTAGAAATATGAGTAGATGGAATGGCACAGAAAGTTCTTGCCAGTTATGTAAAAGAAACGTTATTGTATGCTTTTCCTACTGTCCAAGCATCCTCTTTTTGCCTATTGATATCTAGAACAGAAAAAAGATACCCTCCCCCCTCCACCACCATTCTCCCATTCTAAGCTTTACTTATGGGAGTCCTTTGCATCGCTATATTTCTACTTATTCACTTCTCAAATCATAACTAATATGTTTATACTTTCATACATTTAAAACTGAGAATCAAACAGATATCTAAGTACATAAGTGAAAATGAAGCCTAAACTGACCATTCTTTGAGCCGAATGATAAGTTACTATACAGAATTCAATCAATACTGTCTCGACTGTGGACATATCCTAAATCACTCTCATGGGGATAGCGAAAGGAAATCGTATCACTTTCGTAAGCCACAAATAGGCCACTTGGGGAACATGAGAAAGAAACAACAAAAGAAAAAGAGAAGTCAAAATGCTTAGAGCACAGTCTAGTACAGAGGTTAACAGCAAGGTCTGTGGAGCCAGACTGCCTGAGTTTGAACCCTGTCTCTGCTGCTTACACTGTATTCATGACAAAGGGAATTTATTTAATTTTTCTATGTTTTGGTTTCTTCTTCTGCAAAAAGGAAATAATAATTACAATGCCTAAATCATAAATAAATGAAGACAACTCCAGAATTCTGAAAAGCTCTATAGTACATTTTTTCTTATTAGTTTGGTAATAAAACTCAATGTGCAACAAACCAGACTTTACATTTGCTGTTCACAGATATTTTATTACCTTTATTTATTTATTTAGTTTTTGTTGACTTTGATTTTAATTGCAATGGGAAAATGCCAACAGGTAAACAAGTGTTACAGCCCCCACTGCCTGCCACCAAGTGTTATGGTAAAAAAAAAAAAAAAAAGAGGAAACAAACATCTGTTATAATCAATAGGGCAGAAGATGAAGTTACTGCTGAAGTCTAATCACTGTAAGTCCTTTAGAAGCCTCTTACAGGGGAGTCAAGATGGCGACAGGTCAGGAGCAGGGTCGCCAGGAGACGGCGTGAGACTGAGAGGGGTGCACTGTGCTGCCAGAGTGCTACTTGCATTTACAAGAGCAACAAAAAATGAATACATCTTTGATCAACTAATCTACAACTATAAAAAAGCAATTACAGACTCGAGGTTTAGGGCTGGCATAAAAGAGGATTCCTGGGAGCTCCTGAGACACACTACGGACCGAGAGAGCAGCCTGAGGCTGAGAACTGAGACTGCAACAACACAGAAATGGAGAGGGAGCCGCTCAGCGGGCTCAGCTCTGTGAGTGACCCCCAGCCCAGCCCTGCTTGCGGAGCAGACGCCTGTTCAGCTTCCGCCTACCCCACTGGGCCAGTCACCGGCCCGGGGCTGCCTCCATTTTCTCAGTTGGGGGTGGAGCAGGCCGGCTTCACCCAGCTAGGCTCCTCACTGAGCCTTCCCACTTCCTTGCCCCCACATGGGGCCTTCTGGGGCCTGCAGGCCGGCCTCATATCCCATCCCCCCCGTGGTTCTCTGGCAGGGCTAGTGGCGGGGATAGAACCGGCCAGCGTTTGGAGATCAGGGAAGAGTGGGCCAGGCAGATAATCACTCCACTGCACCCTGGGCTCCGCCCGCTGTAAACTTCCTGTTACAGGGAGACAGATACCATCTCTGCGGCCATCAGTTCAGAAAAACGCCTAACCGATTTCTGATTAGGAAAAGTGCGATCGGAGCACTCCCGAGCTTGCTTGAACTTGCTGGAGAGCTGACCGCAGGTGGTCGCTGGAGTCGGTCCACGCCGGGGGGATTCAAAGAGGAACTGTGTGCTGTGGGCTCCTCCCCCAAGGAGCTCACGCTCTGGTGTGGGAGATAAGACAAGCACACAGATAACTGCAATAACAGGAGGAAGGTGATTAGTCGTGAGAAAGCCCTATACAGTGCTGCAAAGCCACCCAGAGCGACTAGTAGAAACCTGAAAGACCTCCTGGGTGGGGCCGTACCGAGCAGGGCCTGCAGAAGACATACCCAAGCCTAGTCAAGAGCGCACAGAGCAGGGAACAGGGTAAAACCTGTGCACAGTGAAACCCCCTGCCAAAATGAATAAACATCCAACAAAAGATACCAGAAACACAAAACACCAAGAAAGTACACCAACAAAAGTTAATAAATCTCAAACTCTAGATCCTATAGAACAAGGAGCCCTTGAAATGAATGACAAGGAATTTTGAGTGATAATTCTAAAGAAATTGAATGAGATACAAGAAAACTCAGCTAGACAGCATGATGAAACAAGGAAAAGTATACAGGACCTGAAAGAGGAAATATACAAGGAAATCAATGTCCTAAAAAAAAATGTGGCAGAACTTGCCGAAATGAAGAAGTTATTCAGCAAAATAAAAAACACAATGGAAAGTTTAACCAGCAGGCTAATAGAAGTTGAAGACAGAACCTCTGAACCTGAAGATGGGCTGTTTGAAATAACACAAGCAGACAAGAAAAAAGAAAAGACTATCAAAGACATTGAAGAAAATCTGAGAGAGATATTAGACAACCTTAAGCACTCAAATATTCGAGTCATGGGTATTCCAGAAGGGGAGGAAAAATGAAAATGTATTGAAAACATATTCAACAAAATAGTGGCAGAAAAATTCCCAGGTATAGGAAAAATCACAGATCTTCAGATCCAGGAAGCTCAACGATCTCCAAACATATTCAACCCAAAAAGGGCTTCTCCAAGACATGTTATAGTAAAATTGGCAAAACACAAAGACAAAGAGATAATCTTAAAAGCTGCAAGAGAGAAGCATCAAATCACCTATAAGGGAGCCCCAATCAGGTTAACATCAGACCTCTCATCACAAACCCTAAAAGCTAGAAAGGAATGTGATGAGATATTCAAAATACTAAAAGACAAAGATTGCCAGCCAAGAATACTCTACCCTGCAA
>NW_007748820.1:0-1149 GCF_000696425.1 Galeopterus variegatus
TTTTTTTTTTACCTAGCTCTTGTCAAAGGCATATTGAGAGAAGTGATATTAAAGGAAGACACATTAAGGGATATCCTGTCCCTCTTCATCTAAGTCTTTCAGTTCCATCGTCATATCAATTTAGTTCAACAGAATGACCTGAATTTCATTAGCTCAGATTCCTGCAGGGAAATCTTCCCTGAATCCCATTTTCAGGTCATTCTCTTGTTTATTGAAAGACATTGCAAAATAAATAAATAAATAAATAAAAATCTTGTGAAGGATGATTTTTTTTCCACATTTATTCTAGAAACCCCTGCTGGAGACATCATCCATTGATTTTACTATATTACATACTACATAAGCCAAGATAATTAGGTTGAATTATTTAAGCAAAAAAAAGGGGGGAGGAATTTTTTGGTTCCCTTAAGTGGTCTATGGAAAGAATTTGTTGGAGTTGATCATGAGAAAAATTGAAACCAGGTATTCCAACATTATCCTTCCTTCTATTCTCTCTCTCTCCTCCTCTTTCCTATCATTTCTTTTCTCTGTGTAATGGCTTTGTTCTTTCATGTCTGCTATTCCAAAAGTCACACGGTTTTATATGAGAGCTCTTTTTCGTAAACTCCAGCTAGAAAATTCCTGTGAAAGGAACCTTTTTACCCACCTTGTCATATCCATGGGCCAGCTATTGAAGCCAGTGTACTGGAACCATGAGTCCACTTTTTAGCTAGGACATATGGGGGAAGGGGAGGGAAGGATGCTGAAATGTCTAGGACCTCACAAAAACCACATAGTTGGAGTAGTGAAGGAATGTTTTCCTAAAAGAGGGCTGCTACTTTGAGCAAACTAAACATGAAATATTTGTCAGATGTCTTCTGTAGAAGCCACCCAATATATTACATTTAAAGTTCAATACCAGAAAAAGGTTAGTCATAAGCCCTTACGTCTCTCTTTAAGTCTTTGTTTTTAGGAAACTTAAAACAATACTTAATGTTGGTAGTAGCAACTATTCATTCCATCATCGAACAGATATTTATTAAGTTCCTGAATAGTTCTGAGTGGCAGGTACACAAAATAAAGCACACAAAATTTGTGCTCTCATCGAGTCAATTTTCTAGCTGGGGAGAAAAAACATTTACGATGGCTAAGCAACAAAATAATAATAAT
>NW_007748820.1:2494-3593 GCF_000696425.1 Galeopterus variegatus
TAAAAAATTAATCAGAGTCATATTTATGCCTTCTTGTCAAATAAAATATGTTTACTTAAACATATTTTCTTATTGGAAAATACAGTATAAGTTTCATAAATGTGTATTAGTTGAACAAGCTCAAATTTCATGGGGTGGTCTTCTGTCAAAATTACTATGAATGATAGTTCTTAGAGCATTCAGATTTATGTAAGCTCCAGAGTAAGTCATACAGTCAGCCAATATTTAGTAATTATTCACACACAATAGGCTTAGCATACTAATATATTTAAGGTATAGCGCTTGACTCAAAAAACTTATATTCTGGTAGAAAAGATATGATGTCTATGTAAATAATTAAAAGGGAGATGGTGAGAAGTGTTAATTCAATTCAGGCCAATTAGGAAGATATTGTCTAAAGTTCCAGGGGAAAGAGAATTATTCTAGGCTGGGTTAATTAAAGTAGGTTTCATGGAGGAAATCATATTTGAACTTGACCCTGAAGAATAGGAAGATTCTACAGGCAGAGACTGAGGCTTGGGGAACAGTCCTAAAAGAAGAACTATAAACGCCAATCACTGTAGTTGTTATACCATTTTCCTCTTTACTGATATTTGACATTAGCCCTGACACAGTGCTGGATCTCTTCTGATATGCAGAACAATTTAGTAGAAGTATCCCAAAACATTATTCATTAACTACAAGGTACTTGAAAAGGTTCATGGAAAAATAGAATTAAAAGATAGTATGAATCTTTCCGTGAACTTTTTGAAATACCCTAGTATCTCTTAAAACATACTTGAGTTCTATGTACAACTCACTGTGGGGAATATTATTAAGGGTAAGATGCAGCATTTTAAATAATTCTGGATGATTACTAGAATGGATTTTTAATACAGCATTGTGCTGTGTGTACACATACATATGTTTATACACACTTTTCAAATTTTACTCAAATGTTATATTGTTGAGCATATTTAGGATATTTATAGATAAACATATAGATACATAATTATATCTGTATCTATCTGTGTGTGTGTGTGTGTGTGTGTGTGTATACCATGATTTGAATGTCCCACCAAAACTCATTGAAGCTTCATCCCCACTGTTACAATGTTAA
>NW_007748820.1:5354-6506 GCF_000696425.1 Galeopterus variegatus
AAAAAAAAAGGAAGAATAGAGGTCATAGTTACTGTCTTAATTATAAAAGAAATGAGAGACTCTTAAGAGCTCCCTATAAGATTTTAATGCAATGTTTTTCAAGGTGCTAGTATTTACACCTGCCAAATATCATCTGATTATAGCACAATATAGTCTTGCACATTATAGACAATCTATAAATGTTTGTTGATTAAGTAAGCTTATTTCGTGTTTCTGATTCTACTGATAAAATATATGAGAGTTTAATGGTGCAGATTAAACATAAAGAGAAGAGCATGTTTATTGTGCTTCTCAAGACACACACACAAAAGAGCCTCTTCTAAATCACAGTACTATATGTTTTGTGAGTCACAGATTCCTCCAAGATCCTGAAGAAAATATTATCTCATTGTGCCAGAAAAAATTTCACATACATAGACACACACTTAAAATTGTGTATATTGATGTGATCCATGGCAGAGTACTTTTCTAAAACAAATATATTGAATACATTTAATTGTCACCCTTATCCAAAGGTTGGGGAGTGGATATTCCGTTGTTACTTATGAGCTCTGTAGTCTGTGTATCTCAATGTTTCTGTGCCAGTCAGTACTTTTTAATGCAGCAATTTCTAAAATTTATTATTAGTATGATGATGTTTTAATGTCAACATTGCTTATTTATCATTACAACATTAGCAACATTTAAACATTTATCTGACCAAATAAAGTTAAGTATGAGATGTCCATGACGATGAGATGTAATATCTTCTCATAAGATAATATAATATAAATATAAGACATAAAATATTTTCATGAGAAACAATTTAGCGTGTTTTATTAAGACTTTTGCCCGTATGGTGCTGCTACAGGATTTGGAGCCAAAATGACTTAACTCAATGCCATAAATGTGAAATAGAAAAAGAGAAAACAACCACAATTGTAGTATCTATTCTGTAGTGTTTTGTTGACAAGCAATGTAACCATCCTAAAGAATAATAACCCACTATATCTTTTTAGTCATCCAGACATTCTTTTAAAGCAGTAAAGATTTTTATTTTTCTTTTTTAGAGTAAATGGGTTTTTGGAAAGTCATGAGAAGAAACATGTGGAATACATTCCTTAGCTTTCTGAAATCTCCAACTGTGAGTGACAGGTGTACAGTACTTTGAAA
>NW_007748820.1:11127-11532 GCF_000696425.1 Galeopterus variegatus
ATATATACAAAAAGTGCTAATTTATTTCAATATATATAAAACCAAAAATATTTTCGAATTGGTATTGAGCTCTAAATTGAATCATTTATGTACCTAAACAACTCATTTGACTTCAGTGCATTCATAGAAAGCACCAAAGTTCAGTTTAGTCATGTTTTTTTTTTTTTTTTCCCCATGACCACATCTTTACAAACATTATTTAAAACCAGGCAAGGTTTGGTGGAACAAACATAATAACGATGGCCTTTGACTTTATTTTCGACTCTTCATTAACTGAATAGTCCACTTTAGAAAAGTCATTTTCCTTCTTTGGACATCACTTTCCACATTTGAAAAGTGAGTTGTTGAAGTAGTTCCTTTCAAAGACTTACTTTCATAGTATATAAAACTCTTCATAAAAAAAAA
>NW_007748821.1:0-237 GCF_000696425.1 Galeopterus variegatus
AAGTACCCAAATCCATACATTGAAGTCCTGATGCCCAGGACCTCAGGATGTGACCTTACTTTGGAAATAGGGTCTTTACAGATGTAATCAAGTACCCAAATCCATACACTGAAGTCCTGATGCCCAGGACCTCAAGATGTGACCTTACTTGGAAATAGGGTCTTTACAGATGTAACCAAGTTGTAATGAGGTCATTAGGGTGGGCTCTAATCCAATATGACTGGCATCCTTATAAAA
>NW_007748821.1:5445-6536 GCF_000696425.1 Galeopterus variegatus
GTATAAACTTTATTATTGATTACACGTTCGTAAAAGCTGTCCCAATAAAGTGAGCTCGCTTGCCCCTCAGTGTTCTATTAGGTAATTTAATCGTCTAACTGACTACACCGCTTTTCCTTTTTTATTACTTTATATTACAGCACATCTTTGTAGCCACAAATTGAACAGAATAATTGTTTTTTCCCCCTGGGACAAAAATGTGCTTTTTGTTCAAGGAGGTAATAATTCTAGACAAAACCTAACTGTTTTAATGGGAAAAAGTTCTACCAGAAAAGCCCCTTAACCAACATTTATTTTCCCCGTTTGATCTAAAACGTACCGGAGGTGTTTGTGTCATCTGTTTTTAAAGTAACCGAAAAGTGCTTCGTTGTAAATAGTCTGTTTTAACATTTGCTTTGTTACATGTTTAGGTAAAACATGTTTCATTTTCTTCGTGGATGTTATTTTATTCAGAGTCACAAAGTTGTGTTTTCTGGGACACACGTTGCAGATGAATCAAAGTCAGTGAAGATGTACCATTTGCTTGGAAGGACAACANTAGGGGCCTGTGACTACATCTTAAAAATGCAACCTGAGCATTCTCTGGTTGGGGACTTAGGGCTGGGTCTGGGCAGCTCCCCAGCTCAGATATCGAATCCCTTTGTTATTAAAGCTCTTTGTTATTTTCTTACAGGTTGGAAAGAGAAATTGTGCTAAATCATAGCCAGGTGATTTATTTCCAGAAATGACAGCATTTGGATAGCGCAGGAGTCCCATCTCCAGCAACTGTGTTTCTCTGGGTCATTTCCTTCAATAAATGTAAACAGGGATGAAATTAAGTCCTTGTTGAGATAAACCTGAATCATCCCGATCTTCAGGGTCAGCATTTGAGAGACAGACACCCACATGTGGGAGGGATGTGCGGAAATCCCGACTGTTCTTCCAAAGAAAAATGATCCCAGATCCATTCCAGCTGTTTCAGTACTTCTCAAAATAATGTAGCCTTATTTAATAAATAGAAGAATTTTTTAATCAAGTCATAAGACAGGATGTATAAACTTTATTATTGATTACACGTTCGTAAAAGCTGTCCCAATAAAGTGAGCTCGCTT
>NW_007748821.1:8237-9581 GCF_000696425.1 Galeopterus variegatus
ATGACGTTCTCATGGTTCATCCGTGTGGTACTGTGTGTCAGAACTTAATTCCTTTTTAAAAAAGAATTATTTTTTATTGTAGTAAAATATACATAACCTATAATTTACCATCTTAACCTTGTTTAAATGTCCATGTTGGTGGCATGAGGGACCTTCACATCGCTGTGTAACCTCCACCACCAGCCATCTCCAGAACTTTCTCATCTTGTAAAACAGAGACTGTACCCATCAAACCTGGACACTTCATTCCTTTTTAAGGCTGGATAAAGCAGGAATGGTGAGTGGGGGTCTCCAGGCTGCTGAGCAGAAGGTACGTGTGGGTCCTTCATCCAAGAGTTGGCCCCGCCTGTCACCGCAGCTGTCCTGTGAGGGTGTGTCCAGTTCTCGACACCCAGATGGATGAGCCCAGCCTCTGCTGGGGTTTGCAGAAGGTTTGTCAGGAAGAATTACTCTGGGTCAGGTGAGATTTCCAGACCCGGAGAAACCCAGAGCCCTCGGGGCCCAGGACAGCTGTCTTGACTGTGGTATGCAAGTGTTTGACAGCCCGGAGGATTCGAGGGGTCAGGACTGACCCACGGGCTGAATTTTTATCTGGGAATCTGCTGGACACACACTGGCCATGGTGCATTCAAAGACTTAGCAAGAGTGGAACGTTCCTGCTGGTGTTTGTTCTGAAGCGGCTTCAGTCATCATATTAAAAGTAGCTAGTTTTAGTGTTAAGAATATAATGAGGTTAGACATATGGCCCATTGCTGCCCTCAGACAAATCCTCTGGGTTCCCAGTTAGACCATCACTTCCTCAACATGAACCAAACAACTCTGTCAGCTTCAGCTCATGCTGAAAAAGAAGTCTTTACATGGTGGAATACTACACTGCCATGAAAAAGAATGAAATACCGCCATTTGCAGCAATGTGGAGGAACTTAGAGAAAATCATGTGAAGTGAAGTGAGGCAGGTACAGAAAGAGAAACACCAATGTCCTCACTCATAAGTGGGAGCTAAAAATAAATAAAAACACAAAGAAAGAAAGATACAACAATCACAGTAACACAATAATATGTTGAACTTTCAAAAGAAGAGAACAGAACTGAGGCCACAGAGGTGGGAAAGTCAGGGAGGGTGAGGGGGGAATCAGTAAAGGGTCACAAAAAGCGACTACATTGCACAATGTTGAATACACCAATTATCCTGATTCAGGCATCATATACTGCCCACAGGTATTGACATTCAACTCTGTACCCCCCAGATACATGCAATCAACTAGGTTCTAATAAAATTAAAAAATAATTAAAAATATATAAATATATATAAAAGAGAGAAGTCTTTATGCTCTTGTCATGTGA
>NW_007748821.1:11092-11531 GCF_000696425.1 Galeopterus variegatus
GCACACACACAAAAGGTAACGATGTCAGGCAATGGGTGTGCTAATTATCTTGATTTTGTGGTTATTTCACAATGCATACACCTTTCACATCATCAGGTCGTACACGCTCAATAGGTCCAATTAAAAGCAGAGAAAGAAAGCTGACTCTCAAAGGGCAGATTGCTGATCCTCGACTTAATTGACACCCCCGGGGCAGGACACAGAAGTTTTCTCTCTTCCCTTCTCCACATTCCTTCCAACCTATCCTGCTCCTCTTCAGTTAACGTCAACTCGCCTTTGCCCAGGCCAGAATCAGGCCGGCGTTGGGACCTGTAGCTGAGAATTGTGGAGCTAAACCAGGGCACGTCTACTGAGGACAGTTTGTTAGACAAGCCCCAGAATAGAGGTGTTCAGAGCCGCCACCTGGGCGAACCATGGAACTCGGAAGAACATCAGAGAT
>NW_007748822.1:0-11530 GCF_000696425.1 Galeopterus variegatus
GCAATTTTTCATAAAGCTCATTTTTAAAAATTTATTTATTTATTTATTTATTTATTTATTTTACATATTTTACATATTTTAAATATTTTACTTATTTATTTATTTTTTTAATTTTAACTTCTTAATATACATTGTTGTTGATTTTCCTGACCCTTTACCAGTTCCTCTTTCCTCCCTCCAAATATAACTTAATTTTGCTTTATTTTCAGTAACTGGTTATTTGGAGTTTTTATTTTCTTCTTTTGCTATTTAGAACAGAAGATGTTATGGTAGATATTTCTAAGATGCATGAATCCTTCTGCCTCAAGATGCCACTCTGTACTGTGACTAAGGGAATTATCTGTAAACTCTGGGGCTATTCCAATTCTGTATTAACATTAGTCAGAACATAATTCAGTGGATCTGTTTGTGTGAACTCTGCTTCCTGGTAGTATCTTGCTTCTGTCATAAGCATTAGCCTCTTCCACATTAATTAAAAATATCTAATAGTTAAACAACCAAGCATATACCACCTGGGTTCACATTCAGCCCCAAAACTGAAGTGAACCTGGGTTAGGTGAGCAGAGGTAAAGCCCGTGATAGAAGGAAACAGCAACATTCACCTAGAAGGCTGGACCCTCAGTGTTGTTCAAAGAGGAGCCACCCTTAAACTGATAACCAGATCACTTTGTGAAATTATAAGATTACCCACCAAAACCAGCTTTTTCTCTGCAGAGGAAAATAGAGAACTGGTTTTAAGAGCAAAGACTCGGGAGCCAGGCTGCAGGGGTGTGATTTCCAGATTCTCCATTATTGGCTGCATTTTTGCAATTCCAGTTCTTTATCCTTCCTGTGTCTCCATTATAGAATCTGGAAAACATGGATAATAATGGCACCAAACACATGGAGTTGTTATGAAGATTAAGTGGGTTAGTATATGTAAAGTGCTTAAACCAGTGTGTGCATATAGTAAATACTCAATAAATGTTAGCTAGTTTTACTAATTATGCTCAATATAGTCTGGAAGACTGTTTACCGAAATTCAATATTATATCCAATATGAGAACTCTTACTTCATCATTTAGTAGGAGTTTAATAAATAGTTGTGAAAGTACATTCATTGAAGTGATGACATTTCATAAAACTCTCTAGCATAAAGTCAACAGGCATGGAAGAAAGCTGACTGCACCTGTAACTTGGGTGCAAAGCCTCACCATGTGAGTTCAGTCAGTGTTGACTCAGATGGGGCTTCAGGACCAGGATATGAGGAGAGCCATATCCACCAGGCCCCAGCAAAGCATCAGCTGTGCAGGAGGTGTTGTTGCAGGTAACAAGAAAGTGGGAAAAAAGAAGAGCAATCTCTGAGTCAGCCTAATGTAATTAAGGGCTTTCCCATATTAGATCTCTCTGGGTTATTTCGGATTAAAAGAAACTCCTCAGGTCTATTACAGCCTGTAGGTAAAGGAGATCAAGACAAAGCAAAACCCAAGAACTCCTATAGGTACATTTTCTTCCCAGCCACACAGATCTTCCATATAGATCTTCCCCTATGTGGAAATCAACTGTATGACCAGATTAACCAGATGGTAAAGCATAATTTACATGGGATAGATATGGTATCAGAAAGTAACTGGAAAACCAAGGACAGTCACTGCCCCTGAGAAGAAAGCAAAGGGAATGAGACCAATGGCAATGTTTTTTGTTTTGTTTTGTTTTGTTTTGTTAACTTCTCAATATTCATTGCAGTTGATTTTCATGCCCCTTTACCCGTTCCTCTCCACCCCCCCCCACCCCCCGTATCTGTTCACTTGACTTAAATAATTCAAGGAATTTTTGTGGTTATTCTGTCTTCTTCCACCCCCCACCCTTTATTTGTTTGTGTGTTTATTTATTTATTTATTTTTAGTTACCACAAATAAGTGAGAACATGTGGTATTTCTCTTTCTGTGTCTGACTTGTTTCACTTAATATAACTTTCTCTAAGTCCATCCACATTGTTGCAAATGGTAGTATTTCGTTCCTTTTTATAGCAGAGTAGTTTTCCATTGTGTAGATATACCACAGTTTCCTTATCTACTCATCAGATGATGGACATTTGGGCGGGTTCCAACTCTTGGCTATTGTAAATAGAGCTGCAATAAACACTGGAGTACAGGTATCCCTTCAGCATGATGATTTCCACTCCTCTGGGTATATTCCAAACAGTGGAATAGCTGGGTCATGTGGTAAATCTATTTGTAATTGTTTGAGGAACCAAAATATCATTTTCCATAAAGGCTGCACCATTTTGTAGTCCCACCAACAGTGTATGAGAGTTCCTTTTTCTTGGCAACCTCACCAGAATCTATCATTCACAGTCTTTTGCATATTAGCCATCCTAACTGGGGTGAGATGGTATCTCAGTGTGGTTTTGATTTGCATTTCCCGAATGCTTAGTGATGTTGAGAATTTTTTCATGTGTCTGTTGGCCATTCATATATCTTCCTTTGAGAAATGCCAATATAGCTCATTTGCCCATGTTTTAACTGGGTTACATGTTTTTTTTGCAGTAAAGTTGTTTGAGTTCCGTGTATATTCTGGATATTAATCCTTTGTCAGATGTATATCTTGCAAATATTTTCTCCCACTCTGCTGGTTGTCTTTTTCCTCCGTTGTTTCTTTTGCTGTGCAGAAGCTTTTTAGTTTGATATGATCCCATTTGTTTATTTTTCCTTTAGTTGCCTGTGCTTTTGGGGTCCTGTTCATGAAGTCTGTACCCACTCTTACTTACTGGAGTGTTTTCCCCTATGTTTTCTTTAAGGAGTTTTATTGTTTCAGGATGTATATTTAATTCTTTAATCCATTTTGAGTTGATTTTGGTATATGGTGAAAGGTACAGGTCTAGTTTCATTCTCCTACATATGAATATCCAGGTTTCCCAGCAGCAAGTGTTGAAAAGACAATCTCTTCCCCAGTATGTAGATTTGCTACCTTTGACAAAGATCAGATGGCTGCAGGCATATGGATTGATTTCTGGTTTCTCTATTCTATTCCATTGATCTGTGTGTCTATTTTTATGCCAGTACCATGCTGTTTTGGCTATTATAGCTTTGTAATATAGTATAAAGTCAGGTAGTGTTCTGCCTCCAGCTTTATTTGTTTTGCTCAGGATTGCTTTGGCTATGCATGATCTTTTGTTGTTCCATATAAATGTCTGGATAGCTTTTTCTATCTCAGTGAAAAATGTCATTGGAATTTTGATGGTGATTGCATTGAATCTGTAGATCATTTTGGGTAATATGGACATTTTCACAATGTTAATTCTTCTAATCCAAGAGCATAGGATATCTTTCCATCTTCTTCTGTCCTCTTTAATTTCTCTCGACAGTGGTTTGTAGTTCTCTTCACAGAGATTTTTCACATCCTTGGTCAGCTTTATTCCTAAATATTTTATTCTCTTTTGTGTCTATTGTAAATGGGCTAGTTTTCTTGATTCCTTTTTCTGCATGTTCACTGTTAGAGTATAGAAATGCCACTGATTTTTTTGTGTTGATTTTGTATGCTGCAACTTTTCTGAAATCATTTATCAATGCTAGGAGTATTTTTATAGAGACTTTAGGCTGTTCAATAACAGGGTCATCTCATCCGCAAAAAGGGACAGTTTGACTTCATCCTTTCCAATCTGGTTGCCATTTATTTCCTTTTCTTCTCTGATTGCTCTGGCTAGTACTTCCAACACTATGTTGAATAGGAGTGGTGAGAGAGGGCATCCTTGTCTAGTTACCGTTCAGGATGATATTGGCAGTGGGTTTATCGTACTTGGCTTTAATTATGTTGAAATACTTTCCATCTATACCTAACTTGTAGAGAGTCTTTATCATGAAAGAATGTTGAATTTTGTCAAATGCTTTTTCAGCATCTATTGAGATGATCATATGGTTTTTATCTTTGCTTTTATTGATGTGGTGTATCACATCTATTGATTTGCATATGTTGAACCAACTTTGCATCCCTGGGATGAATCCCACTTGATTGTGGTGCATAATTTTGTGTATGTGTTGCTGTACTCTGTTAGCTAGTATTTTATTGAGGATTTGTGCATCTATATTCATCAAGGATATTGGCCTGTAGTTTTCTATTTTTGATGCATCTTTGTCTGGTTGGTATCAGGGTGATGTTTGCCTCACAGAATGTGTTTGGGAGAATGGCCTCTGTTTCAATCTTTTGGAACAGTTTATAGAGAATTGGTATCAGTTCCTCTTTGAAGGTTAAGTCGAACTCTGCAGTGAACCAGTCTTGTCCTGGGCTTTTCTTTGTTGGGAGCCTTCTGATAACAGCTTCAATCTCTTTTATTGTTGTTGGTCTGTTCAGATTTAATGTATCCTCTTGCCACAGTTTTGGTAGTTTGTGTGTGTCCAGAAATTTATCCATTTCCTACAGATTTTCAAATTTGTTGGCATATAGTTGTTTATAGTAGTCTCTAATGATTTCTTTTATTTCTGAGGTGTCATTTGTAATATCACCTTTTTCATTTCTAATTTTTGTTATTTGGGCCTTCTCTCTTCGTACTTCATCTTGCTAAAGGTTTGTCGATTTTATTTATCTTTTCAAAAAACCATCTTTTTGTTTCATTGATCTTTTGTATTGTTTTGGAGGTTTCTATTTCATTTAGTTCTGCTCTGATCTTAATTATTTCTTTCTGTCTACTAACTTTAGGTTGGGATTGTTCTTGTTTTTCTAGTTCTTTAAGGTGAAGTGTTAGGTTATTTATTTGCCATCTTTCCCTTCTTCTGAAATAAGCATTTAATGCAATAAATTTCCTCCTTAAAACTGCTTTTGCAGTATCCCACAGGTTTTGGTATGATGTGTCATTATTTTCATTAGTTTCAATAAATTTTTGATTTCCTGTTTAATTTCTTCTTGGAACCATATATCATTAAGTAGAATGTTGTTTAATTTTCATGTGTTTGTATAGTTTTCAGAGGTTTGTTTATTATTGATTTTTAATTTTAATCCACTGTAGTCTGAAAAAATACATGGGATTATTCCAACTTTTTTGAATTTGTTCAGACTTGATTTGTGACCTAACATGTGGTCTATCCTGGAGAATGTTCCATGTGCTGATGAGAAGAATGAATATTCTGAGATTGTTGGATAGAATGTTCTGTAGATATCTGCCAAGTCCAATAAGCCTAAAGTATTGTTCAGATCTTGTGTTTCTCTATTGATTTTTTGCCTAGATGATCTGCCCAATGAAGAGAGTGGGGTGTGCAGGTCCCCTGCTATTATGGCGTTAGTGTCTATCTCTTTCTTTAGATCTAATAGTGTTTGCTGCGTAAATCTGGCTGCTCTGACACTGGGTGCATATACATTTATGATTGTTATGTCTTCTTAATGGATAGATCCTTTTATCATTATATTGTGACCTTCTTTATTTCTCTTTATGGTTTTTGCTTTAAAGTCTATTTTATCTGATATAAGAATAGCTACTCCAGCTTGTTTTTCATTTCTATTTGCATGATATATCTTTCTCCATCCTTTCACTCTTAGTCGATGTGTGTCTTTACAGGTCAAGTGAGTCTCTTGAAGACAGCATATTGTTGGGTCCATCTTTTTAATGCAGTCAGTCAGTCTGTGTCTTTTGAATGGGGAATTTAATCTCTTTACATTTAGCATTATTACTGAAAGGTGTTGATTTGCTCCTAGTATTTTACTGATTTTTGTTTAGATGTCTTAAGTACCTTTTGTTCCTTTCTTTCTAATTTTCTGTTTGTCTTGTGTATTTGTTGGTTTCTTGGGGTGATAGATATACTATTTTTTTTCTCTTTTGTTAGCATTTTTGTTTTGCTGGTAGGTATTGTTCTTTCTTGAGTATTCATGTCAGTGATGGTTATTTTTGTGGTATCAAACCCAGTACTTCCTCGAGAATTTCTTGTAGGGCTGGTCGTTTGATAGTGAACTCCTGCAGTTTTTATTTGTTGGAGAAATATACTATTTGTCCTTCATTTGGAAGGATAAACTTGCTGGGTAAAGTATTCTTGGCTGGCAATTTTTGTCCTTTAGTGTTTTTGAATATATCATCCCATTCTTTTCTGGACTTTAGGGTTTCTGATGAAAAATCTAATGTTATTTTGATTGGGGCTCCCTTATAGATGACTTGACACTTCCCTCTTGCAGCTTTTAAGATTCTCTCTTTGTCTTTGAGTTCTGCCAGTTTGATTATCACATGTCTTGGAGAGGACCTTTTTGGGTTGAATATATTTAGGGATCTTTGGGCCTCCTGAATCTGGAGATCTGTGACTTTCCCTATACCTGGGAAGTTTTCTGCTATTATTTCATTGAATATGTTTCAAATGCCATTTCCTGTTTCTCCTCTTCTGGAATACCCATGATTCGGATATTTGAGCACTTAAGGTTGTTTATTGTGTCTCTTAGGTTTTCCTCAATTTTTAAAATTCTTTTTTATGGTCTGCCTGTGTTAATTTAAACAGCCTGTCTTCAAGGTCAGAAATTCTCTTTTCTGCTTGTTCAAGTCTGCTGGTTAAACTCTCTATTGTGTTTTTTATTTCACTGAATGAATCCTTCAGCTCCACAAGCTCAGCTACATTCTTTTTCAAGGCATTGATTTCTTTGTACATTTCTTCTTTCAGATCCATTATATTTTTTCTCATTTCATTGTGTTGTCCGAGTTTTCTTGTATCTCATTTAGTTTCCTTAGAATTATTACTCTAACTTTCTTGTCTGCCATTTCAAAGACTTCCTGTTCTATAACACTTATGAGTTACTATTTTCCTTTGGTGGCAATATACTTTCTTGATTTTTCATATTTCTATTATCTTTCCTTTGGTGTTTTGTCATTGTGGCCAATGGTATCACAGTCCACTTGTTTCACCCTGATGTCTGGCTTGGATCCTGAAGGGACTGCCACTTCTGGGTAGCAGGAACTAGCCTGGGCTGGGGTTCCCACTGTGTCTGCCTGTTCTGGGACAGCTGGCTCGGGGTGTGGGGGTCCCGAGCCTCTTAAGTCTTTCCTGGCAGTGGGGACCTGCCTGGGACAGATGTCCCACCCTGCCTGCTTTCTCTGGGATGGCTGGCTCTGGGTGTGGGGGTCCCAAGGCTCTTATATCTCTCCCAGCAGTGGAGACCAGCCTGAACCGGATGTTCCACCCCACCTGCCTTCTCCAGGATGGCTGGCTTGGGGTGTGGGAACCCCGATGCTCTTAAGTCTTTCCTGGCAGCAGGGATCGGCCTGGGCCAGAGGTCCAGCCCCACCTGTCTTCTCCAGCATGGCTGGCTCAGAGAGTGGGGTCCCCTGAGCCTCTTAAGTCTCTCCTGGTGGCAGGAACCGGCCTGGGCCAGAAGTCCCACCCCACCTGCCTTCTGCAGCCCAGCAAGCTTGGGGTGTATGGGCCCAGAAGCTCTAAAGTCTCTCTACACAGTGGGGAGCAACCTGAACCGGGGTCCCGCAGTGTGCGGCTCCCACCCACTCTGGCACAGATCTCAGGTCCTCCATCACTGCTCCTCAAGAGCTGCAAATTGGTCATTCTGTGGGAGAGAGAGACACCAGGAACCAGCTACTCTGCCATCTTGACCAGAACCTTTCTTCAGCAGTTGTAGAAACTCACTTCCTCCAGTTATTAGAGTCAGCTTATAATCACCTTCCAAAGGCAATGTTAAGGTAGACTTTGAAAAAAAAATAAGACTGGGAAAAAAGTGACTAAATAGGAATACAGTTGTTTATTATATTATTTTTTCATACTCTCCTGAACATTTTAAATTTCTCAGACATAAAAAAAAGAAAAAATAATCAAATTTTGCCTTACTTAAATTATCTCTATCAAAAAAACAAAAATAAGAAACTGGTGACTCACTAGTACACCACCATGACCACAAAGAAACATTGCTCTGGCAGGCCCACAGCGAATGCTTGCACAGACATGCATTGATGTTGGCACGTTCACAAAGCAATACTAACACACGCGCTCACACACACACACACAGACACACACTCCATCGCTCAGAAATCTCACACGTAAAGAAGTTCCACTGCAGAGAGGCACAACCATCCAACATAAAACTCGGCACACAGAATAATCAGGGGCCCAGGAATGCATCTGTCACTGAACAGCTAGTTCATGCCACTTCAGAGAGCTTTTTAAGAATTGTATTTAAAGACTACTTACAGATGAAATGTGACACATCCCACCCAGCATTTCACTTAAAGGTGAAGAATGTCTTTCTGAAAATCACTGAGCCAGGTGTTCTGAAGAAAGAAATCCCACTTCTCTACAGCATGACGATGCCATGGCTAAGAGCCAGGCAGAACCAGTACCCAACATGTAAAACAGGAGAAAGCCAAGATGGAGAGAAAAGGAGAACAGACTCATGCTCCTAGGGTACTTATATTTTCCCCACAACAGTCCTTTCTAGAAGTTGCTCATACATCTCTCCAAAAAACATTGTAAAGGGTTTGACCTCCACAGCCTGAGGCAGCCTAGATAGTGGAATCAGATGGATGCACATTCAAATCCCAGACCTTCCACTTTCTAGCTGTGTAATGCTGTGCAAATTGTGCAACCACCCTGAGCCCTGCCTTTCACATGTGTAAATGTGGAGGGAAGACCCACCTCCCAAGGATATGGTGACAGTTAAATGAGCTGAGCCATGTTTATCTCCTGACTTGTAAATAGGCATTGCATATTGGCTCCCCTTTCCTCTCAATGGGAAAGAGATAATGAATAATTAAGCCCAAATTCTCAAGACATTAAAAAGTAGCACCACAGATGTATTAAAACAGGCAGCTTATATACCCCCGTCCTTCCCCAACTATAGAAAGACTGGACATCTTCAGATTAGTGTACAGTAATAAGTGCTAATTGGGTGTTTGGGTTGTACTGGGCCCTGTGCTAAACTCTCTACATATTTCATGCCATTTACAATAATTGTTATTATTATTATTTTATAGATCTTGAAGTCAGTTAATCCAAGTTTTTGCTGCTATTAAATGAGAAATCTTGAAATTAAACTCACTTTGTGTGACTCCAGAATCTACATGCCTAACCACTGAGCAAACCACTGCTCCATCATTATTAAAGGCAAACAAGGAAGGAAATTCTAGAAGCACTCTTAGGGAAAATTGTGTCAATAGAGTCTTTCAAGTCAACATGCTGTTTTCCTTAAGTGCACACCAAACTCTGTTTCTTACTGTTCAAGCTCTAAAACTAAGTGTCTTACAGACTTGGTTAGAATTTATCTTGGCCAAAGTGAATTCTTGGGAGTTAATAGCTGCAGTCTGATGTTGAGCTGCACTTGCTATATCACTTAGGAAAATACAGTCAATATCAGCTTGCAGAGCTTCCAATCGATCAAGCCAGAAAAAGATATTTACTTTATATCTGCTCATTTTCTTTGCCAAATAGAAAAGCAATTACCTGCTCCAGAACAAAATACAACAGCTGCTTGGACACAACACACATAAGAAGAAATGATTTTAATCAGAAACCAGAAATCAAAATTATAAACTTAGCATACTGAATGAATAATAGGAAGGAATTACCAACCCAGGAAGTTTCCATTAATTGCTATTCTTGGGAAGACAAAAATAAATTGAGAAAGCTTAAATCAATTAATAGGTAGGGATAAACGGCAGAGTTTCTCCCTTCCTTGGGCTAAAAGAAACAAATGTACCCTCAAGGTCCCTGTTAACTCTTTTTAAGGTATAAAAGTTCTACAAAGCTATGAAACTACAAAGCTACAAAAATGGGTAAAGAAGCTTTCATATAAGAGATCATCTTAACAAACAGAATATACTGAGCTTTCACAAATATGCAGGATTCAATTATGGTAAAAATCTCAGAACTACCACTTTGTCATTCTCAAAAATAACAGTATCAAATGGTTTGAATTTTCTAATTTACACACTTAAATAGTATGTTCCATCTGGCCTTATGATCAGACTTTCCTACAGAGGAATCTCATCCAGCTGAGCTTACCACTGTACTGTTGCCTTTCATCTACATGAGCCAAAGTCCCTTGTCATCATTCCCAAGTTCCTCCATGACAAGGACTCCTGCCTACCTTCCCACTAGTCATGTCCTGAGCTGCTTGTATCTGCACGTACTCATGCACTCACACACACTGTGCAGTTGCATAGTTCTGTGCCTTTGCTCAGGCTATGCTTTCTGCCATGAGAGACTGTCCCACCTTTACTCAGCTCATGGTCTCATCAAATTAGGCTCAGCTGGAGCCAAACTTCCCAGCTGGCTAAGATAACCTCTCTTGAGTATCCCATAATTCTGTGTACATACTTCTATCATTATACTTGCCACTATCAGTGAAATTATCTCTTAATTGCATGACTTCCCCACCAAAATATAAGCTAAATCATGCTGGGCCAATCAGAGTCTCATTTTTGAGAATGTGGATAGAACTGGGAGGCTGCATGAAACTGGAATTGAGGCAACTCTACCCTCTACAAATTAAAAGCCAGTCTTAAAAAGAGAAAAAGGAAACAACATGGATTTTTTAAAAAAAGCAAAAGAGAGACCATGAAGCACTGAAGTGGCAAAAAAATAAATGTTTTGACCTTGCCATTTCCAGGGCACAGAAATTAGCCTCAATATACATCCTTGGATGATGTTAGATTCTAGTGTATCCTTCCAATAAATACCCCTAGTTGCTTAAAACAAGTGTTTAAAAAGTTTTGTTCTTTGCAAGCATATGATCCCTGAGACGCTTGTATTCAATAAGTGTTTAATAATGTTTATTAGTCAAATGAATCAATGAACTGCCATTTAAGAATCAGCAGGAGTCAGTTTGCAAATGCACAGCTTTGACTATGTCTGTGATGGTTGAGAGCAAAATGTTTAATCTTTTTTAAATATTGACATTTTCCATCAATATATTTCACCTAAGTTCCAAAAACTTAGGTAGCCAAGAATCCAGGATAAAAAAGGAAAAGAGAAAAATGACAGAATGCCCACTAGCAAAATTTCCTCCACAGTCTGTCTGGTCACTTATGAGAGCCCCTCATTATGGTATCTTATTTTAGGATCAGCTCCCAACTCCCACACAACTTGCGACTACACACATGCCAAGGGGAAAAGGGACAGTACAGTTTCATAAGAGTTTGAAGAAAACAGACCTTAGAGAGAGTATCAAATGATACAACACCATGCACTCTGTCTCCCCTGCATCATTTCACGGATAAGAAAAACCACGATTCTGGGAGGTAAAGTAACTGGCCCAAGGGCCACAGCAAATCAGAATCCAAGTAGAACCCAGTTCTTCCACTGGCCAGGTTCCTTGCTCTACCCCACCACACTACCTCTCATTTCTTTATCTCCAGCACAACCAAGCAAATAGCTATTCTCTTTCAAAAAAAAAAAAAAAATCTAAGCAGCGACACTCCATTATTCAGGTTTTTCATAAACAGCAGTGAGAGACAATAATGAGTTTTTTGTTCAAGATATTCTGTCCTCTCAGTCATCAACCTTTATCACACTTGTATTTTAGCACCAAATCTGAACTTAACTGAAAAGTTTCCCTGTCCTTTGCAGCTCTAAAGAAGGGA
>NW_007748823.1:0-207 GCF_000696425.1 Galeopterus variegatus
CTGCAGCTTGGGATGGCTTGGCAGGCTCAGGACTGTCATCGACGCCATTCACTGAAACCTGCGCTGAGCCTGGGGCAGAGGTCTCAGGGGCCCGAGGATTCTGGACTGGCCCAGAAGCCTCCATCCCACTCATGCAGGTTCTCAGGTTCTCTGATAAGATCTTAGGTGGAGGTGTAGGGGGCTTCCCACCCTCCCTGGGGACAGCCT
>NW_007748823.1:2091-7063 GCF_000696425.1 Galeopterus variegatus
ATGTACCAATGATCTGGCTGACATATGCTTCAGTCACTGGGGACCACCACAGAGACACCCCACACACACACACACACCTCCTCCTCCTCCTCAGAGGGCCCTTCCCTCCAAGGCCGGCCCTGCCCCAGCCTCCACCCTCAGGCGTTCCTTTTCTCTCTGGCCACTTCGATCCTTTCCTCTGCAGGCTCCTTTCCCTCAGCTGACAGACAGGAACAGGCTGCCTCTTCTCAAAAACAAACCCTCTGATGACCTTGGGTCCTTCCCTCCCATGATCCCCTCTTCCCTCCAACATCCCCAGCTCTGTACCCCACGACAGCCCTGAGCTGACTCCTCTTAGAAAAATCTGCTGCAAAGGTCACCACCTGCCTGTTCCTTAGTGCTGCCCTTGTGACTTGTGGCTGCCAAGCTGGCTGGTGGCCCCTGGGTCCCGTGCCCATCTCTCTCTGGCTCCCTCTTCCTTGGCTCCTTGCTGGCTAGCCCCCTCCAACCCCCACACACAGCATTTGCTGAGGTTCTTTCCTGACTTCCAAAACCTCTCCCCTCATCAGCTCCACTGGCCTGAAAAAGGCTCCTCCCTTCCCCCTCCCCCTTGCACATACCTCCTCCCAAACTCCCTGTGCTCAGGGCCTCCATTCGCCCAGCCTCCAGGCTTGGGCTCCTCTGACAGCCTTCCTTTTCTGTCCAATCCCCATATTCAAACAGAATCCCAGGTGGCTCTTGCTTCCCAATGTCTCCCCATCCCCTTTTCATCCCCTCCTGGACCCTAGAAGGCCCGCCTCCCTCCTCTCCTTCTCCACCCCCACACCTTTCTCTCTCTCAACCCAACCCACCTTACCCAGGGCCTCACACTGACCTCTGCAACGCTCCCTTCCATCCTGTTCCCAGCTCCTGACTTTAAGACCTCTACAATTTCCTCCCCCAAACCCCGCCTTCCCAGACCAATCTCCCAAGCTCTCAGCACACCTTGAACCATCCTGTTCCGTGACTCCACTCACACCATTCCCTCCACTGGGAATACCCCACTCCAAGTCTGCCAACAGAAATCTTTCCTGTCCTCCAAGGGTCAGTTCAGATGCCAGTGGCTCCTTGTGGTCCCTCTTGTCCTGACCTCCCAGTGCCCTCCTCTAGTACTAAAACTAGACACAGCTCTGCCTGGGACAGTGTGTGGACAGGTCTGTTCTCCAGCTGGAGACTGAGCTCTGAGGGACAGGGACTAGTCTCATGGGCCTCAGTTTCCCTCTGCCACCAACTCTGGCCAAGAACTGTGTGTGGAATCAACGAATGAAAAAGGCTACGTATGGGCTCAGGGACATCTACATCCTGAGCACATATAACACAGGTGCCTCCATCACACTTCCTGCATACCACTCAGGAAGCCCCAACACCCAGTGTCCTCAGGAAAGCAGTAGCCCCGAGCCTGGCTGCCACATTAAGGAGCTGGGGTCCCAGGCTCACCCGACCTCCCACTGTCTGAGCTGGGGAAAAGGCCTTACCTCCTTCAGGTGGACTCTCGTTGGTGGCCGGCGCCGTTGGCCCCCCCGCACCCGGTCCCGGGTCACATGCTCCAGGGCACAGCTCTTGTCTACCTTTACCTGAGAAGGAGAGGAAACCAGGTCAGCCCCCACTAAGCCTCAGAGAGAGAGAGAGAAATACCCAGGCATCAACCTGACTCAGAGGCATGGTCAGCACCCCACCATTCTCTCTCTTTGAGGAGTCTCCCTGGTTCTCTCCATGTCCCTGCACTGCCACTGGCGGTCTCTCTGCAGAGCCTGAGGCTCTCCCTCTCCCTGCAGCTGCCCTCTTTGCCTCAGTCTTCCTGCTCAAATATGGGCTATCAGTCCTTGCTCCTCAGTCTACTGCAAATATATAAGCAACCCTGAGGCAGCTTCGGGGCTCAGTGGGAGGAGGGGAGAGAAGAAAGCCCACAATGCCCTGGGAGAAAAGGTCTGTCCTGGCCTCTGCCACTCTCCCAGGATCCCTGGGGATAGCCCAGGCAAGAGCAGGAACTTTGCCCTTGGGCCTGGGTGTCTGGAGGGCAGCATCTCCTCTCTGAGGGGAAGGAAAGGGAGTCAGGAATAGCTGGGAAGCCCCAGAGTAAGACTCATATAGGAGATCTGGACTCTAAACGCTGGAGTGGCCTGTCCCTATGGTGGAGAGTAGAGTCTCAGGCCCACCTGGGGGGCCAACTCTCTCTGCTCTTCAGTAGGAGTGGACCCTGCTCTGCCCAGACTGTGGGCTAAGGCCCAGCCATGGCTCCTGGCCTTCCCCAATCGCCACATTATGTCCCATCCTCCCTCTCCCACAAAATGGGAACACTTTCCCTAGGTAGCGAAGGGCTGAGCATGACACCTTGTTACATAGGACACAACATAGGAGCCATGGGCTGCGAGTCAGGGAACCTGAGGGTTAAGAGGGAAGTTGCTTGGGAAGGTTCACTCCCCTCAAGCCTCAGTCTTCCGCAATCCAAGAAGACTCTCCAGGTGGCCCTCATGTCCATTTTAGCCCAAATAGCTAAGGATCCATGATGTCAAAAACAAATCCTCCCTAGGATATCCTGGCCCCATGGGACACCCTGCCTGCCCCAAGCCTGATCGTGGTCACTGTTGCTAGAGCCACCACTACACACAGGGAGCTGAGATCTGCAGGGCCGAGGGTCACTGCAGACAGACAAGGAGGCCTAGGACTGGGAGTCAGGCCGGACTTGATGGGCAAACCAAAAAAGGAGCTCTCTACTCACCTCCCGCCCTCTCCAGCCTGGACCCACAAGCTGCTGTCAGCTGAGGCTGGGGTGGAAATGATGTGCAGCTGCCACCAGTTAAATTCTACCCCACCAAATCGTGGTCACTGTTGCTAGAGCCACCACTACACACAGGGAGCTGAGATCTGCAGGGCCGAGGGTCACTGCAGACAGATAAGGAGGCCTAGGACTGGGAGTCAGGCCGGACTTGATGGGCAAACCGAAAAAGGAGCTCTCTACTCACCTCCCGCCCTCTCCAGCCTGGACCCACAAGCTGTTGTCAGCTGAGGCTGGGGTGGAAATGATGTGCAGCTGCCACCAGTTAAATTCTACCCCACCACTTACCTGCTTTTTAATTTAAGACAACTTACTTAATTTCCTTGTGCCTCAGTTTCATCTATAAAATGCAATGCCACCACCTACTTTGAGGGGCTATTGTGACAACAGCAGATGCCCCAACATTTGTAGCAGTGACATAATTGAGGGGTTGTCAGGGATGAGGTGGGGCAGGGTCCTCTCCTAGTTCACACACGGTGGAGAAGGGGACATAGAGTCCACAGGACTGCATTGTACCTCGTCAAAAGCCTTGTTCTTGCCTCGGTTGATCCCTTCATTGAGAGCTTTGATCCAGGATTCCTTCTCCTCCCCACTGGGAGCCTGAAATTTGATGTCGCTGACCTGTGGAGGAGACAAGTGGGATGGACAGCATTAACAGGGCTCATATTTGGGGTCTTACTTCCCACCCCAGATCCTAAAGTCAAACCAAAATGACCCCTAGAACAGGTCTTACACCAGGCTTAAGGGCAAGGGAGGAGAAAGATCCAGCAGAAAAGGGGCTCTCCCCCAGCATGCAGCTGCCAGAGGCTTGGATGAGAATCAGCCTTGCACTGTGGAAACAGTCCAGATCTGGTCCAACTCCACTGGACTCCTCCAGGTCAGCTGCCTGATCTCTGGGCTTCAGTTTTCTTAGTAAAGTAAGAACAGTCTCAGTCTACAGTCACACCAGGCTGAATATAATGACAGAGGTGACAGACATGAGGGCCCACTGGACCCAGGGCCACCCTCAGCTCCCCACTGAGTCCCACGCCCAGCCCTGGCCTCAACTAAAAATATTTCTGGACTCGTAAAGCCCCAGGGTCTCCTTTCTGGCTTTCAATCATGGACTGTAAAAGAGAAAGGCATTGTGGGGGTCAATTCCAATCTCATTATACAGATGAAGAAACTGAGGCTCAGCAGATGGGATGGAACTCAGCCAAGGTGAACTAAAGTACATCCCATGACTCCTGACTCCCCACTCTTCACCTGCCCATCTCAGGCAGGAGCTCTGAGCTCCTATGTTAGAATCAGAGGGCAGCTCAGAGAGGCCTGTCCCCTCCAGGCCCAACAGCCAGCCAGGAAATGAGAGGAAGGAGGAAGGCCATGCAAACTGAGGGGCTGCCTGGTGTGGTAGACAGAATAGCAGAGCTCTGAGCTGGACAGTCCACCACTTACAGCTGTCTGAGCCTCAGTTTCCTTATCTGTAAAAGACAATACCTCCACAACCTGCCTCAAAGAGCCATGAACATTTAAAAAATAATGTATCCAATTTGTGTATCCATGTTTATAGCAGCATTATTCATAATAGCTAAAATGTGAAAGCAACCCAAGTGTCCATCGATGGATGAATGGATAAGCAAAAAGTGGAGTATGCATACAACAGAATATTACTACTCAGGGCTGGCCAGTTAGTGCACTTGGTTAGGGCATGGTGCTCATAACACCAAGGTCAAGGGTTCAGATTCCCATACTGGCCAGCCACCAACACAAAATAAAAACAGAAATATTACTCAGTAGCCTTAAAAAGGAAGGAAATTGTGACACATGCTATGACATGGATGAACATTGAGGGCATTATGCTAAATGAGATAAGCCAGTCACAAAAAGACAAAGACTGCCTGATTCCACCTATATGAGGTACCCAGGGTAATCAAACTGATAGAGACATAAAGTAGAATGGTGGGTTCCAGGGGCTGTGGGGAGGGAGAATGGGGCATTACTGCTTAATAGGTAGAGTCTCAGATTTACAAGATAAAAAGAGTTAGGGAGATGGTGGTGATGGGAGCAGAACATCATGAATGTATTTAATACCGCTGAACTACTCTTAAAAATGGTTAACATGGTAAATTTTATCTTATGTGTATTTGGCCACAATTTTTAAAAATTGGGGGAAAATGATGTATCTAAAGTGCTGATGGG
>NW_007748823.1:10861-11529 GCF_000696425.1 Galeopterus variegatus
CAGAACTCTAAGTACATCTGTTATCAACCAGGGGCTGGGAGACTCCGAGACAAAATGAATAAAAGGTCCAACCTATGGCAGCCAATGGGTTTGAGCTCCAGCCCACGCTCAACAGGAAACCTACAGCTGCTTTGCAGTGCCCAGCCTGCCTTAGCCCTCCAGGAGTGGTCTTCCCAAGCAGATCCTGACCTGGAGGAAGGTCAGGTGGCAACAGGCATCTCCCTACCTTGTTCCCTGGGGATCGAAGCAAGATAAAACGGTGTTTCCGCTTGAGGAGCGCTCGAAGGTCCTGGCACTTCTCATAACTGCCCAGCTCCACTGTCTCCACACACTTCTGCTCGTCCTGGGGAGGGAAACAGTGGGGACCTAAGCTGGTGAGAGCCAGATCCACTAATACCCTCAACCACCCAGGCCGTGCCACCGACCCAGATCCCACTCAGTGAGGACATCACTGGGTCAGAGGGAAGACCTCAGGCTGCCTGTCAATCACCAAGAGGATGTATCAGACCCTGGCAGGTAGACGATGCTCAGTGCATGCTGGCTGGAGAAATGACTTCAGGGCTTACCAGCCAAATGAGAAATGCGCATATAGCCTGAGAGGTGGGTATGTGCCTAAGGGCTGAGTACAGTGTGCATAAGGCCAGAGGAAACAGAGGAGAAGGTGAAGA
>NW_007748824.1:0-824 GCF_000696425.1 Galeopterus variegatus
TTCTCTATTGGGTTATTTGTCTTTTTGCTGTTGAGTTGTTTAAGTTCCTTATATATTCTTAATATTAACTCCTTGTCAGAAGTATAGTTTGTAAATATTTTCTCCCATGCTGTAAGTTGTCTTTTCACTCTGTTAACGGTTACCTTTGATATGCAAAGGTTTTTTAGTTTGATGTATCCCACTTGTCTATTTTGGCTTTTATTGCTTGGTCTTTTAAGGTCTTTCAAGGTCTTTCTTTCTTTTATTGAAATATAATTGATTGTACAGATCTGTGTGGTACAGCTTTGAATATCAATACCTGCATGCAATATGAGATACTCAGATAAGGATAAAATTAATATGTTAAACATTACACAAAGTATTCTTTTTCTTGGTCCTTTACTATGTTGTGCATCATTTCCCCTATGTTTTCTTCTAGTTGTTTCATAGTTTCAGGTTTTACTTTTAAATCTTCAATCCATTTTGAGTTGACTTTTGTATGTGGTGAGAGGTAAAAGTCTAGTCTCATTCTTCTACATGTGGATATCCAGTTTTTCCAGCACCATTTATTGAAAAAACTGTCTTTTCCCCAATACATACCTTTTGTCAAAGATCTGCTAGCTGTAGGTGTGAAAATTTATTTCTGGCCTCTCTATTCTGTTCCATTGGTTGATGTGTGTGTGTTTATGCCAGTACCATGCAGTTTTGGTTACTATAGCTTTGTAGTATAATTTGAACTCAGACAGTGTGATGCCTCCAGCTTTGTTTGATTTTCTGAGGATTGCTTTGGCTATTCAGGTTTTTGTTGTTGTTCTTGTTCCATAAGAATTTTAGGATTTTTTTTT
>NW_007748824.1:2446-11478 GCF_000696425.1 Galeopterus variegatus
ATATGATTTTCTCTAGGTTCATCCATATTGTTGTGAATGGCAATATTTCATTCTTTTTTTTCTGGCAGAGTAATATTCTATTGTGCATATATACCACATTACAGAGATTCCTTAAAAAATTTCAAACTGCTATTTGATCCAGCACTTCCACTTCTGGGTATATGTCCATCTCCAGAAATTCCATGTTTATCACAGCTCTATTTACAATAGTTGAGAATTGGAACCAAACTAAATATCCATCATCAGATTATTGAATAAGGAAAATGCATGTTGATTTTTTATCCTGCATCTTTACTTAATTTGTTTATTACTTCTAACAGTTTTTGGTGGAGTCTTTAGGGTTCTCTGCATATAGAATCATGTCATATTCAACCAGGGACAGTTTGACTTTCTCCTTTCCGAATTTTTAAAGATTTTTCCCTCTCCTCCTTTCTG
This sequence comes from Galeopterus variegatus, assembly GCF_000696425.1. Lineage (NCBI taxonomy): Eukaryota > Metazoa > Chordata > Mammalia > Dermoptera > Cynocephalidae > Galeopterus > Galeopterus variegatus. The sequence continues at coordinate 2,882 of NW_007748824.1, forward strand.
ATATGTATACATTTTATTTCTTTCTCTTGTCTTATTGCTTTTACTAGAACTTCCCATACTATGTTGAGTGGAAGTGGTGAAAGTGGGCATCCTTGTCTTATTCCTGATAAGAGGGTCAGGTTTTACCCATTCAGTATGATGTTAGCTGTGGGTTTGTTATCAATGGCCTTTATTGTATTGAGGTGTATACTTTTATGTACCTGGTTTCTTAAGAGTAGTTACCATGTAGGAGTGTTGAACTTTGTTAAATGCTTTTTCTGCATCAATTGAAATGATCATGAGGTTTTTATTTTTCTTTTTGCTAATATGGTGTATTACATTTATTAATTTGCATATGTTAAACCATTCTTGCATCCCTGGGATAGATCCTACTTGATCATAGTGAATGATCTTATTAATGTGCTGTTGGATTTGTTTGCTAGTATCTCGTTGAGAATTTTTGCATCTATGTTTATCAGGGATATTGGTTGCTAATTTTCTTATTGTGCTGTGTCCCTGTCTAGTTTTTAAATCAGAGTAAGGCTGGCCTTATAAAAATAAGTTGGGAAGTTTTCTCTGTCCTCAATTTTCTGAAATAATCTGAAGAGAATTGGTATTAGTTCTTCTTTAAAAGTTTTGTAGAATTCAGCAGTAAAGCCTAGGCTTTTCTTTAATTGAAGACTTTATATTACTGATTCAATTTCCTCACTTGTTATTGGTCTGCTCAGATATTTTTCTATTTCTTCATAATTTAATCTTAGTAAATTGTTTTCACCCAGGAATTTATCCATTTATTCTATGTTATCAAATTTGTTGGTATATAGATTTTCATAATAGTCTTTTATGGTCCTTTATACTTCTGTGGCTTCAGTGGTAATGCATCTATTTTCATTTCCGATTTTACTTATTTGAGTCTTCTCTCTTTTTTCTTTATTAATATGGAAGTTTATCCATTTTGTTTATATTTTCAAAAAACCAACCCCTCATTCCATCAATCTTTTTACCTGTTTCTTTTTGGTTTCTGTTTCATTCATTTCTGCTCTCAATTCTATTATTTCTTTCTTTCTGCCTATTTTGACTTTGCTTTGCTGTTTTTCTAGTTCCTTTAGGTGCAAAGTTAGGTTGTTTATTAGAAATCTTTCTTCTTTTGATATTGGCATTTATTGCTATAACTTTCCTCTTAGAACTGTTTTTGCCATGTCCCATAGCTTTGTTGAATTGATTCATGTGTCATTATATAATGACTTTCTTTGTCTTTTTTTTTTTTTTTTACAGATTTTAATTTAAATTCTATTTTATTTCATATATGTATGGCTACTCCCTCTTGCTTTTGGGGTCTGTTTGCATTAAATACCTTTTTCCAGACCTTCACTTTCAGTCTATGTTCATCTTGAAGTGTTAAGTGAGTCTCTTCTAGACAGCGCATCATTGGGTCTTGTTTTTTTATTTATTCAGCCACACTATGTCTTTTAAGTGGAGAATTTAATCGATGTACATTTAAGTTTACTGCTGATATGTGGAAACTTATTTCTACAATTTTCTGAATTATTTTTTGGTTGTTTTGTAGCTCCTTAGATTCTTTCTTTTTCTCTTGTTATTTACCTTGGCAGATTTGTGGTTTTCTTTGGTGCTAAGCTTTGTTGTCTTTCTCTTTCTCATTTGTGTATCTGCTGTAATTTCTTTTTTTGTGTGGTTACCTTGGGGATAATATAGAGTCTTGTTGTTATAATAAGCTATTTCAAGCTGATAGTTACTTAATTTTGGTCACATGAAAATACTCTAGACTTTTTCCTCGGAACCTTCACAATTTGTATACTTTTTCTGGCTTTAATTTATGTTTGCATGTACTGTATATTCTTTAGCTACTAATTTTAGCTATTGTTACCATTATCTCACTGGGGTATTCTGAGTTTAAATTATGAATTAACTTCTGAGTTTGAATTATGAATTTGCCATGTCTGATGAGTTTTGTACTTTTATTATATTTTCATGATAGCAATTATTGTCTTTTCATTTCCAAATGTAGCACTCCCTTAAGCATTTTTTGTAAGGTTGGTCTAATAATAGTGAATTCTCTCAGCTTTTGCTTCTCTGGGAAGGTCTTTGTCTCTTCTGCATTTCTGAAGGACAGCTTTGCTAGATAAAGAGGCCTTGACAGACAGTTTTTTTTTTTCTTTCAGCACTTTGAATATATCATTCCATTCTCGCCTGGCTTGCAAGGTTTCTCTCTGGGAAGGTCTTTGTCTCTTCTGCATTTCTGAAGGACAGCTTTGCTAGATAAAGAGGCCTGGACAGACAGTTTTTTTTTCTTTCAGCACTTTGAATATATCATTCCATTCTCGCCTGGCTTGCAAGGTTTCTATTGAGAAATTTTATGTTAGTCTAATTCTATTATATGTGACTTGATGCTTTTCTCTTGCAGCTTTTAGAATTCTCTCTTTGTCTTTGACTTTTAACAATGTGATTATGATGTGCCTTGGAGAAGATCTTTTTGGGTTCTAACTGGGGACCTTTGAGCTTCCTGAATCTGAATGTCATCTCTCTCACAATATGTGGGAAGTTTTTCTCTATTATTTCATTAAATAGGGTTTCTGTGATTTTGTCCGTCTCTTCTCCTTCTGAGACAACTATTATTCTAACAGTTCTTTGCTTAATAATGTCCCATAAGTGCCATAGGCTTTCCTCATTCTTTTTAATTTTTATTTCTTTTTTTCCCTCTGACTGGGCTACTTCAAAAGTTCTGTTTTAAAGTTCAAGATTCTCTATTCTGCTTGATTTTGTCTGTTGAAGCTCTCAGCTGTGCTTTTATTTCATTTCTCAGTTCCAAAGTTTCTGTTTGGGTCTTTTTTATAATATCTATCTCTCTGCTAAATTTCTCATTCAGATCATGAATTGTTTTCCTGATTTAATTGAATTGTTAGTGTTCTCTTCTATCTTGTTGAGTTTCCTTAAATTGTTATTTGAATTTCTTTTGTAAGAATTTTGTAACTTTTCTTTTATTCAGAATCTGTTACTGGAGACTTATTGTGTTTCTTTGGGGGCATCATGTTTCCTTGCATTTTCATGTTTCTTATATAACTACATTGATATCTGCACAACTAATTGAGCAGTTGCTTTCCCCAGTTTTTTTGGAATGGATTACATAGAAATGACTTTTTCCTGTAGGTGCATCTTAGTGTGTATCATACTACGTTTAATTCTCTTTTTCCACAATTTTTTTGAAGTACACGTATGTATGTCTACAAGCTTATTTGTTCACTATGCTTTCTTGAATCTCAAATATTTCTTTCACAATCATTTTTCTTATTCATAAAGTATATCTTTTAGTACTCATTAAGGGAAAGTGTAGCTGTTGTAAGCAATCAGTTTTTGTTTCTCTGAAATGTCTTTATTTCATCTTTGCTCTTTTTGAAATCTCAATTGCAGATCCTAGTGAATTGTTTACTCATTGTTTTATACAACGCAGATTATGGTTTAGAACAATTCTATCAACCCAGAAAACTCACTTATGCACTCTTTGAGTCTTCCAAATGTAGCCTCTGGTTTGTCTTCTACCACTATATTTTTGACAGTTTTTAAAATGTAAAGACATAATTACATAGTAAGTACACTTTGTCTTTGATTTTGCTGTGGGTTGGTCCATACTATGATAGTGTTAAGAGAGTAGAAAGTCCAGTTATAGCAATTGAAAGAAGTGATTAGATTGTGATGGCCATGCCTTATTAAATGGATTAATCCATTGATGGTTTAAATGGTGGTCCTTGGGTGGTTCTGATGGCTTTAAAGGGAGAAGGAGCGAGGAGTTAGCTCTCCCTCTGCTCCACCATTCTGCCATACTTAACTTTTGTTTCCTATATCTGATCATATCAGGTCACCTAAATCTATGTATAAGTATTTGTGCACTGATTTTTCAATTAGGGAAGCTTATTTTCCTGTGTGTTTGGTGACCTTTGATTATAATTTCATATTTGGATACTTCTATGGGAACCCTGGGAGCCTAATTTGGGGATGCTTTCCTTAGAGAAGATTTATGTTTGTTCTCACCAGTATGCAAGGGCCTCCCTAAACTGAGACTACATCAGCTCATTTATAGTTTTTTAGCTTCATAGGAGAATGTCAAAGTCAGTCCTGTAAACTGCTGCTACAATTTGTGTCACTTTCCACACAACTGTGCATTTGAGGCATGCTTACAAGTTGCTGCTATCTGCTCAAGTTTTTTGTTATTGCATCTGGAGTGAGAGATTTAGAGATCTCCCTTTCTTAACTTTTTTTGAACCTAGCAATGCCTTAAAGGGTCTATTTTATATAAGATTGAGTTGATTTGCTGTGGGACATGCCTGAGAATATATTATATCATCTTATAATATTGGAGTGTGAAATCTAGGACTCTCTATAAATACCCCCCTAATGCTGAATGAGTTCATCTTGTCTCATATACCTAGAACTTTGTGAGTGAAGTCAAACTTGGGTATCTGATAACAGCCAATGGATATGAGTGAATGGGTAAAAATGTGCATATCCAAACTCTGTTTAATTGTATATATTTTTTAAAAAATTACATAGTCATCTGATCTATGTAGTGTTTTGTGGAAGTTTACAAAAAAGAAGCTTTGAGAAATTTAGTTTCTTACCTACATATGGCCTTTCATGCAGTCTAGTGTGTGGGAATCATCAGTTTTCAAGGCAGATAGGTTCAGGAAGGGAGTTAACTTATGAGAGTGAAGTATGGCTTTGTAGAATTTTCAAGGATTAAAATTGAATTGTTATCTTTCAAAAAATGAAGCAAGAATTTTAAATAGTGGGTATGTATGTTGCAAAAAACACTATCTTACCACCGGAACAAGGCTTGGCACTAGGGTAATAAGCTTAGTTTACGGGTACTGTTACAGTGGTAGGCTCTTTTTTAAAGGTATATTTGGTATTTACCACATAATAAATGTTGTATTGTTTCTGCATATTAGTTTCTCCACTAAACTTTGGAAAGGCAATTTAACACACAGTAAAAAAATTTCATTTGTTTTTAAGAAAGTATCTTAACTAAAAGTTGTAAAATGGGTTTTCCTCTACTATTTTGATAGTATCAATACATTGACTTGAGGACCTTAGTTAAACCTTGTACTCATTCTAGGAAAACATGATAGAGCCAAACCCTGTTCAAACTTATATTTTTAAATGTTTAACATTTTATTTTATTTATTTACTTATTTATTTATTTTTTCTTTTTTTTTTGTCTTTTTTCGTGTCCGGCAACGGACCGCAACCCTCAGTGTCGCGCCGGCACCGACCAGGACCGGCAACGGAATCGCAACCCTCGGTGCTGCACCCGCCCCTTGCTCAGCCAGTGAGCGGGAACCGGTCTGTATGTGGAATCCGAACCCTCGGCGGGAGCGCCGCCGTGCTTCCCAAGTGGCGCAATGTAGCAGTGCGCCACCGGGCCGGCCCAATTAACATTTTATTTTGAAACAATTTTTAATTTACAGAAAATTTGCAAGAGTGTTACTTAGAAAGCCCATATACTCTTTGTATAGAGTTACAAGTTTTGAACATTTTGCCACACTTGGTTTTTACTCTTTCTCTGTGTGTGTGTGTGTGTGTGTGTGTGTTTATTTTATATATTGTATATAAAATATGCATTTAAATGTTTGAGAAAGCCCATATACTCTTTGTATAGAGTTAGAAGTTTTGAACATTTTGCCACACTTGGTTTTTACTCTTTCTCTGTGTGTGTGTGTGTGTGTGTTTATTTTATATATTGTATATAAAATATGCATTTAAATGTTTAGCTATTTAATGTATATATCTACTTTTCTAACTATTTGAAAGTCTTTTTCCTATATATCATGACTCTTTACCCTAATGCTTCAGTGTGGATTTCCTAAGAAAAAAGATATTCTCTTTACATATACATAGTACAGTTACCAAATCTGGAAGAATTTTTACAGTACCATGACATTTTTATCTAAACTACCATCATATTCCAATTTGTCTATTGACTCACATATATTGTTTATAGTGTACATAGATCTACTATCTCATGTTGCATTTCTCTTTAGTTTCCTTTCGTTGTGGAAGAGATTCTCAGTCTTTGTTTTTTACGATTGGAGTTTTGAAGAATACAGGCCGGTTATTTAATATCTCTTAATTTTGAGTTGTGTGATATTTCCTCATGATTAGATTCAGGATGTACATCCTCAATTGAAATACTACATAAGTGACAATTTGTTCTTTTCAGGGTGTCATTTCCCAAAAGCACTGTATATGCACTTCATTGGTGATATTGTTTCATCTCATTATGTTATCAAGATATAATTTGCATGCTTTAACACTAACACCAGGTTAGAGTTCGTTTGATTAGTTATTACAAATATATGTACACATGTAATCACATCAGAATCAAAGTGTAGAACATTTCCATCACCTCAAAGAGTTTCTTTATGGCTTCCATGTGAACTTTTCCTCTTTCCTATGGCCCTAGACAACTATAGATCTGCCTTCAGTCAATATAAATTAGAGATGCCTATTTTAGAATTTTTCAAAAATAGAATCATATATTATGTAATGTTTTGTTTCTTGATTTCTTAACATAGCATAATGGCATTAAGATTCACCTGTCTTGTTGTATTATCAGTAATTCACTCATTTTTTAATGCTGACCAATGTTATGTTATAAAAAATTTAAAAATTGCTTATTCTTTCACCTGTTAATGAATATTTAGCTTATTTCCAGATTAGAGATATTATAAATAAAGCTTGTATAAACAACATGCTCATATCTTTGTGTGGATATATATTTCCTTTTATTTTGGATGTATACCTACAAATGGAATGTCTGAATCATATGATAGTCGTATGTTTAACTTTTTAAGAAATTGCCAAGCTGTTTCCAAAGTATTTGTAAAATGGTATACTACCAAAATCAATGGAAGAAAGTTCCATTAACTGCATAACCTTGCCAATATTTTGCATTATTATTTTAATTTGGCCATTCTAATTGATGTGTTTTAGTATTTTATTGAGGTTTTAATTAATATATTAATATATTTGATGAATTAAAATAATTAATATATTTGATGGCTAATGATGTTGAACATCTTTTTGTGTACTTACTGGGCATTCATATATCTACTTTTCTTAAGTATCTGATCAAATGTTTTGCTCATTTTTCAATTGGGCTCTGTCTTTTCCTATTATTGAGTTTTAGGAGTATCTGATGTATTCTGAACACAAATACTTTATCTGGGTATATAATTTGAAATATATTCATCCAATTTTTGTCTTGTCTTTTCATTTTCTTAAAAGATTATTTTGAAAAGCACAAGTTTTTAATTTTAAAGAAGTGAAATTAATTTTACTTTTTGTCTGTTTTGGTTCTCATTGGTGTTTTATTAAAAATCTTTTCCTACCCCAAGGTCATGAATATTTTCTCATTTTTTTTTCATGCAGGTGTTTTATGCTGAAAATATATCCCAGAAATTTGTCTATTCATTTATTAGTATCACATTATTTTAGTTATAGAGTTTGTGTTATACATTTTAACACCTGGTAGAGGTGATTCCCTCTTAGAGTTCTTTGTTTGCATTTTCCTTTCTATTCCTGCTTGTTACTTTTTCCATACAAAAATGGAAATATCAAGTTGTCCAGTCCTGTTGATATTTTTCTTGGAATTGCATTAAATTTATAAATTAACTTAGGGAGAACTGACATTGTGATGATACTGAGATGTTCAAGAATAAGGGAGGTCTTTCCATTTGTACAAGTCTACTTTTGTGTCTTTCAGGAGTATTTTATTACTTTTATGTGTAGATTTTGAACATTTCCTATTAAGTTTATTCCTAATTATTTTATCTTTTTTCATTTGTTTGGTTTTCCTCATTTGAATAGGGTTTTTCCATCTTTATATCTTCTAAATAGATTTTGAACATTTCCTATTAAGTTTATTCCTAATTATTTTACCTTTTTTCATTTGTTTGGTTTTCCTCATTTGAATAGGGTTTTTCCATCTTTATATCTTCTAACTGATCATTAAGTATACGTGTGCTATTGATTTTTGCATGTTAATTTTAACTTCTGTTTTTGCTGAATACTTTACTGTTTTAATTAATATTTTCATTGATTCTGTAATGTTTTCCAGGTATACTATCATGTCATCTGCAAATAGAGATAGTTTCATTTCTTTATTTTTAATTCTTATATCTACTACTTTTTCTTCTTTTTTAATTGCATTGGCTGACATACTTAACTTTTTCTGGACCACAGAAGGAATGCCTCTAGTGTTTCTTATTACATGTGATGGGTTATACACTTTATCTGCAAAGAAATAATCAATCTATTCTTACTTTCTCAAAGTTTTTAATAAAAATGGCTTTTGAATTTTGCCATAGGCTTTTTCAACATCTGTGAAGATAATCATATAATTGTTTTCCTTATGGTGAATTTATATTAATAGATTTTTTAAATGTTGACTCATTCCTGCATTAGCAGTATAAACCCAAATTCATGGTTTATTATTTTATTTCTGTGGTTTTGTAGTCTATTTGATAAGATTTAATTTAGAATGTTTGTACCAATATTCATAAATGATATTAGCTTGTAGCTTTCTTTTTTTTGTTCTATTTTTT
>NW_007748824.1:12816-13975 GCF_000696425.1 Galeopterus variegatus
AATTCTGATATTTAGCAATTAAAGTCTGACATTCTCTTTCTGAGCATGTTTGTCTGTCCATTGTCTAAGTCTTCTACCCCCCTCTCCTCTTTCTTATGGAGTAGCTGGGTCTCATCTTCTCTGAACCCATAGTCTTGTCATAGCAGCCATAGCTGTGTTGGAATTTGGGGTTTATTTTCTACTTACTAGTAATTTGAAGCTCTTGGTGTTCTCTAGTTCTCAGTAATGATGAAGGGTCAGATATGGTTTTAGTTGCATTTCTTGTCAATCCATGATTATTTATTTTGTCAGATGTGGAGAGATTCAAGTTCAGATAGCCTTCACCCTCCAGACATTGATAAAAGTTTTTAAATAATTCCAGACATTCAAAGGGAGAATAATTTTAATAATCATAAAAAATTTATTATGTAATCACTACAACCTATTTAACATATTGTTTAAAGTTCCCTATTCATGATAAACATAATGAAAATGTGGGAAACCTGAAGTGANATATTGTTTAAAGTTCCCTATTCATGATAAACATAATGAAAATGTGGGAAACCTGAAGTGAATCTTTTGAATTTACCCTCTGAAAATATTATTCTAAATTCTGTATTTTTTATTCATATTCATTTGTTTTACTCATATTCATGTGTCACATTTTTGGATTTTGATTGTCACATTCATAAGTTCTAAAATAAGTTACCTAAGTCCATAGTCTTTCATCACTGTATTTAGACATTTTGGGAAAAAAAGAAACTGTTGTTTTCAATTTAAATTTTTAATTGAAGACCCTGAATATTTATTCTGACACCTATATATTTAAGACCTGATCATGCATTCTGCAAACCAATTAAAGTATGAATAATTATTTTTGGGGATTTTGGATGTAAACTTCAGCAATAAAATTATAATATTTGTTATCTTATTTCTTTTGGAGAAATTATAGTTTTTATAAACATTTTTATTAATATTCAACTGAATTTCTAACCTTATTTTATATGTAATATTGCTGATACTGTGATGGATTAAAAACTATCTCAAATTATTTGCCTCCTCTATCAAGACATGGGATATGTTTCCCTATCCTTTCGATCTGAGCTGAGTTGAATTTTGATCAATACAATGAGACAAAGTGAAGTTATGTGGCTGCTGGGCAAAACCCCAAGGAACCTTG
>NW_007748825.1:0-363 GCF_000696425.1 Galeopterus variegatus
GGTCAGTCTCCCCTAGAGGTTGGGTTCTGCTGCCAGAGGAGGCAGCCAAGGCCCAGGTGAAAGAAGTCCATCCTCTGCTTGTCTCAACCACAGGGGTCTGTATCAGTTAGGGCTCTTGGGATGCAAGCAACAGAAACCCACTCTGGCTAATTTTAGGGGCCAAGAGGAGTGTGTTGTAAGGCTAAGGGATACTCAGAGAATTACAAGAAGAGCTGAACAGCCTCAGCTAGAACAGGGACCAGAGGGCTCCAGCTAGGTTCATGGACCCAGTCAGCAGGAACTAACAAGCAGTCTCACAGGACACACCCAGGAGAGGGAGGCTCACCCACCATTGTCAGTCTTTGTGTCATCAGCCCAAGGCTC
>NW_007748825.1:1029-1770 GCF_000696425.1 Galeopterus variegatus
ACAGCTCTCAGGATCGCGCTGTTTCCTGACACGGGTGCTCCAGACCCGTCGCCATTTTCCGCCCGAGGGTTGAATAATTAAAGGAGAAGTTTTCACTATTTGTTTCTTTTCCTAGTGGGCTGATGCTGTCCTTTGTGATCCTCACCAAGACTCCTTCAAACTCTCAAGGTCATGAAAAAACAGGAAAGTCTGAGAAACTGTCACAGCCAAGAGGATCCTAAGGATACGTGACTACTAAATGTAATATGGTATCCTGGAGAGAAGCCTGAACCTGGGTGGTCGCTCTTGGTCTCTGGCACCCACGGCTGAAGGGCCGCATGGCAGTCGTGCCCGGGAACCAGCAAGGGTTCCTCACGTCTCACACACCAGCGTCTTCCGCCGAAACAGTTTTATTTCATCCCTTCCAGTTTGGATGAATTTTATTTCTTTCTCTTGCCTTATTTCATTGGCTAGGACCTCCAGTTTGATGTTGAATAGTGTATTAGTTTGTTTCTGTTGCTTCTAACAGAATACCTGAAACTGGTGGGCAATGTATAAAGAAATGAAATGTATTTCTTATGGTTTCGGAGGCTTGGAAGTCCATGGTCCAAGGAGGCACATCTGGTAAGGGCCTTGTTCTTGGTTGGAACTCTCTAGAGCAATGCAGGGTGTCACATGGAAAAAGTGGGCTGAGCAAGAGGAGGATGAAACCTTTTAGATAATAACTACCCTACCCCAATCAAACATTGTAGGAAAAACCAC
>NW_007748825.1:2503-4587 GCF_000696425.1 Galeopterus variegatus
CAGCTTCTCCCTCACTTCCCATCTTTAGTCTCTAGGTAGGTGCCCTTCCCTCTGCCTGTAATGCTCCTCTCTCCCACACCTTTCCACCCAGCTGAAGGTAGCTTTCCCTTCAGATCTTACCGAACGTGTCTGACTGCAGGACTGGGTGAAGTTCTCCACTGCCCCCACAACATGCCTCTGCAACTCGCTTCTGTTCTTAAGGTGCCCATAGCAGCGGGGGACTCAACATTCCCCAGGGCTCCTCCCAGTGTCCCCTGCATGCCCTCTTCCTTCCATCCATGCCCACCTTTCTGCTTCCAAGCCCACCCATCCCTCAAGGATCACCCGAATCACTCCCTCCTCCGTAAAGACCTCTGCTACCCTCACAGCTAACCTGCCTCTCCTCCTCCTCTGCACCCACCTACCCAATGGTCCCTTATACTGCAGCTATTGCAGTTCATGTCTGTCACCTGGCAAGCTCCCTGGGAGCCCAGACCACATCTCATTCTCCACCAGAGCCCTCAGCATAGTGACAAGTGCCTCAGAGGCTGAAGGATGAGAAATCATTTGCAGATTAAGATATANAGTTTTTTGTTTGTTTGTTTTTGTTTTTTTTTTATTGGTCGCTGGCCGGTACAGTGATTGAACCCTGGATTTTGGTGTTATAAGCACCAGACTCTAACCAAGTGAGTGAACCAGCCAGCCTGTTTCTCTGTTTTGATCAAATAGTAAAATTCTTTCCCAGAACCTCCTTAGCAGTTTTCCCTCATACCTCATTGGCCAGGCCAGGTCACCTACTTTAAACCAATCACATGGCATGGGGCTGCCATGATAGCCTTAGACCAATCACAATTCATCCCCTGGACCTGAGAACATTGCTGCTGGACAGAATCAGGGAGAAAGGTGGATGGTGGCTGTTGGGAAGTGACCAATGCATCCTCCATCCAAGGCTCAGCATGACCCAGCTTCTCCCTCACTTCCCATCTTTAGTCTCTAGGTAGGTGCCCTTCCCTCTGCCTGTAAAGCTCCTCTCTCCCACACCTTTCCACCCAGCTGAAGGCTAGCTTTCCCTTCAGATCTTACCGAACATGTCTGACTGCAGGACTGGGTGAAGTACTCCCCTGCCCCCACAACATGCCTCTGCAACTCGCTTCTGTTCTTAAGGTGCCCATAGCAGCGGGGGACTCAGCATTCCCCAGGGCTCCTCCCAGTGTCCCCTCTGAGCCCCTGCATGCCCTCTTCCTTCCATCCATGCCCACCTTTCTGCTTCCAAGCCCACCCATCCCTCAAGGATCACCCTAATCACTCCCTCCTCCGTAAAGACCTCTGCTACCCTCACAGCTAACCTGCCTCTCCTCCTCCTCTGCACGCACGTACCCAATGGTCCCTTATACTGCAGCTATTGCAGTTCATGCCTGTCACCTGGCAAGCTCCCTGGGAGCCCAGACCACATCTCATTCTCCACCAGAGCCCTGAGCATAGTGACAAGTGCCTCAGAGGCTGAAGGATGAGAAATCATTTGCAGATTAAGATATAACCACGACCACCTCACCTTGGGAGGGTTTTTGGTGGGCCATGTACCTCACAGACATCAGCTCTAAATCCATAAGCAGTGGTACAAGGAGCAATAATAATCCTGTCTTCACCACTAAAAACAGAGACCCTAAAAGGTTAAATAATTAACTCACCCAAAGTCATGCAAGAGGCAGAACCAGAATTTGAACACTAGTTTTTCCTGCCACACCAGGGAGGCAAGAGCAAAGTCAGGAGTCAGCTCCGCGACCGATGGATGAGGACAGCAGGCTGGTCAGAGGGCCAAGGTCTGCACACCAGCCGGGGACCCTGCACAGGGGGAGGTGACAAGAAGGGAGGACACAGGCATTTAGGCAACAAGTAAGAGCTTGGGCCAGAGCCCATGCTGGGCACGGGGATAAAAGATGGCAAAGCCACGGTCCTCTCCCGTAGGGTCTGTGATTGGTTGGAGGAATGGACACATACATCAAAAACTATAAAACAATAAAGCACTGCCAACTCCCTCTCTAGGTCCCTCCGCTCTTAGGCTTGGGCTTCCTGAGGTTGCTGTTGCACAGAAGGGATTAAAAGCC
>NW_007748825.1:5477-7396 GCF_000696425.1 Galeopterus variegatus
AGCCCCATTCACACATACATCCCATGTGAGCCCCTCCAAAGCTGGAGAGTAGGAATCATCATCTCTGTGTCACAGCTGAGCAAGCTGAGGCCAGGCGAGACAAGGACCAACTAGGCATTGGACACAGGCCTGTCAGCTCTACACCTCTGTGCCCTGCCCCAGGACGCAGCTCCGAAGCTGGCCGCACGCCATTTCCACCCAGGGAGCTGGCAGCCTCTGCCTCGCAGCGTTTCCAGCTCTCTTGGTTATAATCCCAAGTTATTGGCCATCATACATCTCTCCCTTCTTTTCTTTTCAAAGATGACTCATAAGATGAAATGAGGCATTTTGGAGTAAATGATGATGGGACTGAATTATTCAAACTCCTCCAGACTCTGAAATGACTTTAATGTGTTTATGTTTTGCATTAAGCATTGAAACAGGCTGAGGGTTCACAGGATTTATGTTAATTTGTGAAATGCCTCTGGGTTTCACACTCTAGCCTAGGACCAGCCATGATATAAATGTCCAGGGAACTCAAAACGGGTGCCCACTTCCCTGGGCCAATTAATACAAACTGTCTTTCTTCCTGATTGATTTGACAGCTTTGGTTTTGGTGTTGCAATCTCCTGCTTGCTCTTATAAAACCCAGCCCTGTTCCTTGGGTGGGGAGGGGTTTCTCTGTGGCTGCTGTTGGCTTTGCTGACAAATCCTGAGGCCCTAGGTCTGCAGTCACCCATGGCAGACCTGCCCAATCAGATCACTGGAACTTGGGGCCTGGAGATGAAAATATCAGAAGCCCCATTATGTCCATGACTCACAAGCACTGTGAAGTCTCCTGGCACGTAGTAGGCACTCAGTTACGGTTGCTGCAGGGACTGTCTCAGGGCTGTGTCTATGCACAGCTCCAAGCAGAGTACTCTGGCCCCTGAGCAGGGAAGACTGGGCTCCTGTGGGCGCACTCAGCTGGCATCGTGAATAACATGTAACCCAGAGGCTATCTGCAGAGGAGCAGGCAGAAGGGAGGGATGTGGAGGCACCAGGTGTCTAGCCCCGTGGGAAGCCGTTACCACCTCCAGGCCTGAAACAGCCTCACAGAGCCTGGCGGGTGCTAGAGGCTGGAGGAGAGGAGGCTGGTAGGAGGTAGAAGCCCCCACCCAGACCAAGGAGCAGCAGAAGCAGCACTCCGACTTCTCTCTCCTCCTGCACTTGCGTCTCTGGCCAGGGCTTCCACCAGCCAGAGACAGTGGGTGCCAGGGGACAGGTGAGTCATTGACCAAGTCCATGAAGGCTGGCCCCTGAGACCTGGGCAGGTAGAGAAGAGCAGAGAATGGATGGGGGAGGGCTGGCAAAAGGAGGCCATCTGAGACCTCTGGCTTGTCACCTGAGTTCTTCTGCAGGAGCAGGATCTCCGCTAGAGCCCCTATGAGTCTGGGGGCTGCTCTGAGAAAAGAGCAGAGCCCAGGGCAGGTGTGTGTGAGAGGGGGTGTCCTCCCCGGAGGAAGCTGAAGGAGGACTCTAAGCCAGGAGACGGCACAGCAGAAGGGACAGAGGGGTCAGAGTCCAGGAGAAGTGGAATCTGTCTCAAGCTGGAGGAGGGAGGCTGTGGGTGGGAGGTCATTGGGTTGAAAGCCGAGCCATGGGGAGGAGGGGCCTGGAACCCATGATGTCAGGGGATCAGGGTCCTAACACACCACCTCTGGGCACTGCCTGCCAGGGTAGAGGTAGAACTGATGCAGACAAGTACTTCCACCCCCTCAGTTTTCCCCTGCTAGGAACTGGGGCTCCTCCCAGATCCTCAGACAGGAAACAGGGGTCCAAGAGACTAGCCCCAGGGAGCTAGGAAGGGGGTGCTGACTTCCTCTCCAGGTCCCTCCCTTCTTAGGCTTGGGCTTCCTGAGGTTGCTGTTGCACAGAAGGGATTAAAAGCCGTGGGCACA
>NW_007748825.1:11164-11529 GCF_000696425.1 Galeopterus variegatus
TCCCTCCGCTCTTAGGCTTGGGCTTCCTGAGGTTGCTGTTGCACAGAAGGGATTAAAAGCCATGGGCACACATGGACAAGGCTAGGGGCCAGACAAGGAGACCTCGTCCCGTCCTGCGTGGTAGGGCTTCCCAGAGCGTGTTCCCAGACCTGGAGCACCGCAAGTTCCCGTAGGGGGAGGCTTTGAGAAGCCTCTCTGCTACCACCTGAGCACCACAAGGGTCCCTAATAAACAAAAAGGAATAAAGAGGATGTGCCATCTCGGACATTAGCAATACCACCTGCTCTGCACACACCAGGGTACGAGCCCCATTCACACATACATCCCATGTGAGCCCCTCCAAAGCTGGAGAGTAGGAATCATCA
>NW_007748826.1:0-1144 GCF_000696425.1 Galeopterus variegatus
CAGAATACTACTGTTTTAAAATCACTGAAACCCCAGTCACCTTTTAGTCTGTGGGGCATTTAGCCATGTATACAATGAGTTAAAAGCCCAGCTATAAACTGTCTACCTAAATAGGGAGTACACTTGCTAGGTTCATAATTACACCAAATAAATCCTCATTTCTCTTCTTTTCTTGTAAAGACATGGCATATTTGTGTGTGTGTGTGTGTGTGTGTTTAAGGCAAATGATTTCTACTTTTTTTTTAATTAGAATGCTTCAAGGGAAGAAAAATGAAAGTTTCTTCTATATCAAAATATTAATGTGAAAATAAGACTTGGTTTTATAAAGAAGTGTTGTTGGGAGAAGGTGTGCTTAAGTAAAGTTTGATTGTATAATCATAGTATTTAAGTACAATTTGACAAATGCCATGGAAATACATGGAAAACATTTGTTGAAAACTCTTGCTGTGAGAGTCATGCCTAGCTTGGTATTTTTGATTTTTTTCTGTCTTTTCCATGTCAAAATTTTTCCACTGAACCATACTGTTTAAGAAGATATTGCTTTATTTCCTGAACAACTCAACTTCAGTCTCCATATTCTATAATTATTACATTGTTCTCTAATTTCTAATTGCCCCTTTTCACGTTATACATTATACTAAATACCTTCATTAACCAAGTACCTACTATGTGTTAGGCATTTCATCTGGCTCCCGGATCTTCAATCTTGCTGATAGAGAGCAGATTTAATACTATGTACTTGGCATAGTCTCTGAAATACTGGGACCCCCCCCTGGGGCCCCCCCCCCCCCGTCCTGCCCCCATACGTATACAACATACTACATATCATCTAGGTGTTTGGGGTGCACTTGGTTATATACATATTAACTATTAAATAATAAAGCAGTAATATAAAAAGGGTAAGAGGCTTATAATTAAGAACTGCCTCACTGGTAAAGACAGTGAATGATTTGAGTTTATAATAATAGGTTATGGCTGAGATTGAATGGGCAGGAAAAGTTTTGTAGAAGTTGCCGAGCTTTTGGTAGACTTTAAAGGGACAGGTGGGATTCTGGGACCCACAACAACACCATCTGTGCATATAGTTCTTTAGAGCTTCCAGGTATCTTCACAGGCAGCGTCTGTTTTAACCCGCTCCTGCATG
>NW_007748826.1:1619-11529 GCF_000696425.1 Galeopterus variegatus
GGAAAAGTTTTGTAGAAGTTGCCGAGCTTTTGGTAGACTTTAAAGGGACAGGTGGGATTCTGAGACCCACAACAACACCAGTTCTTTAGAGCTTCCAGGTATCTTCACAGGCAGCGTCTGTTTTAACCCGCTCCTGCATGTCGTGAGTAAACTTCTCCTACTCCCATTGTGTGTGCGAGAAAACTCACCAGAGTTAAAGTAACTCACCCCATGACACAGAGAAATCCGGGCCTGCAACCCAAGACTTCTGACTAAAACCCCTTTTCTCCTTATCATGGTTGCTTCCAGATACAAGAATCACATAAAGGGAAAGGTAATTGACATAAATTGAGACCTAGAGATTCGTGTTTATAAAGTCTTGTAGTCATTGAAGTCTAGATGTAATGTAAAACCAAAGAAAATTTCAATGGACCATCCACATAAAAGAGTTCTGTGAGGAATGATTAATTTTACTCCTTAATATGAAGGTGATCTTCAGAACACACTATCATAGAACATGTGCTTTGGAGACAGACTGCTGTGGGTTTAAAGCCTGGTTCCACTTCTTAATTGTCAGTTCATTTTCAAGTTCCATGGAAATGTCTCCCTTCTTTCTTTAACTTTCCATCACTTCTCTATGCGTAATTATTTGCTTTTTCATCAGTTTTCCTATGCAAATTTAAATGACTACTACTAATATATATTTATAAACACACACATGTATATATGTATTTATGGATATATATATGCCAATATCTATTTATCTAGCTACATTTTATAGTGCTTTCTATGCTAGGCATGGTTCTAACAGCTTGTAATTTACAAGCTATTTAATCTTTGCAATAATCTTCTAAGATAGGCTACTTTGTACCACTATTTTTCTGATAAGGTATTTAAAACACAGATAGGCTAGTTGCTATGGTCTGAATTTTGTGCCCCCCCCCCCACAAATTTATATGTTGAAACCAAAACATCGAGGTGATGGTATCAGAACATGGGGCCTTTGGGAGATGATTAGGTCATGAATATTCCACCTTTGTGAATAGGATTATTGCCCTAATAAAAGAGGTCCTGGACAGCCCCTTTTCCTCTTCCACCATATGAGTACACTGCTAGAAGGCACCATCTTTGATGCTAATATCAGTCCTCACCAGACACCAAATCTGCTGACACCTTGTTCTTGGACTTTCCAGCCTCCAGAACTGTGAGCAATAAATTTCTGTTTATAAATTACCCACTCTAAGGTATTTTTTTTTTTTTTAAATAGAGCCTGAACTTAGACACTAGGTAACCTGGAAATGTCACTAAGCTAACTGGCACACTTGGATTCAAATTCAGATAATGTCATTCCATAGTCCACATTTAAATCACTACACTGTGCTGCTTCTCAAATCATCTTTTTTGTATTATTTATTTGATTATGTTGTCTCGGCTATACTGTAAACTTATAAGCTTTTCGTCTTTTTCATGTTTGTATACTCAGAATCTAGCACAGTATGTGGAACATAGAAAAGGTATAATCTAGCATGCAAAACTGTTAAGTGGATGTTGGGCTTTCTGGGAAAGAAGAGGTGCCATCCAACATGACTCAGCACGGAATCCAGGAGGGTGGGGCAGGACTGAGTAGAGGCAAAGGGAAATAAGGTGGGGCAAATAGGTTGGTGCTGGGAAGTCTTTTTTATTCTATGGTTATCTCTCTGTGGAAAAAAGAAATAATTGCAGAATTTCAGTCAAAAGGTGACATTTTAGAAAAATAACTGACAGCACTGTGATGTACTTCTGAAAAAGGAAAAAGACTGGAGAATGGGAAATCAGTGAGTATATTCTCAGAATATTTCATGAAGGAGACCAAAAATTTGGGCAGACACAGCAGGGATGGAGAGGAAAGTACAGAGTTTAGAGCCATTTTGGAGATGGAACCAGCAAATTTGATCCAGGATTGGAAGAGAAGGAAAGAATTAGAGTACCTCAGAAGTAGCCAGATTCCTGTAGCTAAGTAGGAACCATGGCTTATTGTTAGGAAAGAAAACAAGGTCTAATTTGAATATACTTAGGTTGATATACTTTTAAGATATTGATAGATGAGCTGTTGGATAGAAGATTTCATTTAGAGTTAGGTATGGTGCTCTGGTATTTAGGAGAAAGATCTAGACTAAAGGTAAAATTTGAGAGACATCATTGGTTAAATAACAAGTGAAATCATGCTGATGGTTTAAAAAACATATCCTCCCCCAAATAATCAAGGAAAAAAATCTTCGGAAATATCAGCATTTACAGGTCAAACAGAAGAAGACCTACTAAAGGAGCCTGGAAAGAACTTCGTGTGATCAGCAAAACAAACAAATAAAACAACAACAACAAAAAACCCAAGCAATTAACCATCCAACCAAACAAAAAAAGCACACTCAGATAAATGTTCATTCTAGTAAATATTCTAGGCCAGAGGTTAGCAAACTATGGCCTGTGAGCTAAACATGGCCTCCCACCTGAATTGGTAAATATGGTTTTATTGAAATAAAACTATACCCATTTGTTTAAGTATCATCTATAGTTGCTTTTGCACTAAGACAACAGAATTGGGAAGCTGAGACAAGGAACGTATGGCTGAGATGTCCAAAATATTTACCATCTGGCCCTTTATAAAAAAAGTTTGCCCACCCCTATTTTAGACATAAAACAAGAGGAAAAACAATTACTAGATAAAATAAACCTTCTAGTTAATTTTCAGAGTTATTTTCTACAACACTTCTGTAAACGAAGACTTGTATAAATTCAAGACCATTACTTTATGTGGTAGGATCAGCAACAACATACATATATATGTAATCCTGTAGCATTGTCTCTGAAAATAGGAGAAAAGTAAAGCATTTCATAACTATCCTATAGGAAAGGCATTCCTATATTAAGGTGAGAATGGGTCAGCTGGTTTCCTTCACATCAAAAAGATGTGTGTAATCATCCATACATATTAGATCTTTAAAATTTTCACTTATTCTTGGCTCTGTTCTTATGAAGACACAACTTCATTCAGCTTAGTAAATCACACTAGGAAAATACAGTTGAGAAAAAAAAGAAAAAGACTTGCATTATGGACTCATTCAATTAAACTTTCTGGAGGGCATGATTGCTTTAGGCCTGAAACTGGAACAACATCTCAGTAGAAATTAAAAACATAAAGGAATGTGTTCAGGTAATTGCTTATTAAATTTTCAAACCCCAATGACAATAACAAGTTTAAATTGATTGCTCAATATGTTTAAACTAGATGATGCAGAATGTACAACCGAGCTGTACCAGTGAGGCCTAATCTAAACCTTATTGAATAGTTAAGTACAGCAGTACCTTTTTGCCTCTGGGAGCTTGGAGAAAATTCAGTAAGGCTTGCTGAGATAGTCCAAATTGAATTGGTTAGCAGCAAGTGCCACTGTTTCTAGTTTGTACTGATCCTTAGCTCAGAAGGTTTCAAATCGGCCTGGGTCTTAGCAATAGAAAAACAAAGGCACTCATGTTCTTGCCTCTGGAGTATACTTTCAATGTCATATATTGTTCTCCTGCAGGATTCTCTCCTAATTCACCCCTTCTTTCCCTTACCACCCACCCATGCATTGCAAGCCTATGACAGTTTAATAATGGAATGAATTTGTCTGGTCTTCTAAAATGCTGCATCAACACACATGCTGCCTTTAGAAGGAGCCTCGTAAGTCATCGTGAGGAATAGTTCCATAAATACTCCAATTAGCCTGTATTTAGGGAATTTCTATCTCAACTTTAGTACGAGATAAGGTCACTTAACTAGAATTTTTAAAATTAAGACTCTCCTGTAATTATATTTTTGTTATAGATTCTACATACTCTCTAATCTGTAAGTCATGAACAATAAAAATTTAATGCCTGAGATTTTATCTTTCCTCTTCCAGGAATGTCATGGAATAAATATATATTCAGATAATTTCCTACATCATTTCCAGCTATAGCTATAGTACCATGCAATATTCAGTAATGCCCAGAATAGTGAGCTGCAGACCTTTGGTCAAATACGAAAATGATGATTACATTATGTTAGTTTACTGTAATCTGTAAGCTGAAGCAGGGAAGTAAAATGACGTATTTTCAACATAAATTGAAATGAGAGCCAATCATCTCCATCTGTAAATGCGAAAATTCAGCTACCTAGAGTATCCCACTCCCCTGGGTTAAATTGAGACTTAGTATCATGCACTTTTCTATCTTTTTTTTTTTACAGCTGGAGAGACTGGAAATTGAACTGTGATATATTAGAGAAAGCTGCTCTGTATATAGTCTCTGTGATGGGAAAGTTTATTGGACACACTTGGAGACTCTTAAAAACTGAAGAGTAAAAACACATCAAAGCAAAAAGGAACGAGGTTAAGAGTGGACTGGCGAATAGTTGTTTGGATGAAGGAAAATAGAAAAGTAATAGGTGCTCTAAACAGGAGAATTGTGATACATAACAAAACTTTTGAAAAGAGTTTGAAATCAAAACTGGACTTGCCGTAGTTTCCTTTTATGATCCAGCCCCTGACTGTGACCACAATTGAGCAGAAAATTCTTAAGGATCAAATTCTCCCAGGTGAAAAGAACTTTTGCTTTATCACCTTTCTTGCAGACATTTTCTTGATGTTTTAAATATAATTGGTGAGTCACCTGGTTTTTGCTTATACCTATAAGTCATTATCATGATCCTCCATAGTTATCTGTTATATACTGTTATTATTTAGGCTAGTTGTGCTACAGTAACAAAAAACCAAAAATCTGAGTGACAGAATCACTAAGCTTTGTTTTTCTCTCAGGCCTACCATAGGTCCACTGGGTACTCTGTTCCACATCGTTTTCATTTTGGGACCCAGGCGCTTAGAGCAGCATCTGTCTGGACGTTGTTGGAAAGCCATAGCCCAGGAAAAGAGAGACAGTGGTGAATTGCACACTGCCTCTTACAGCATCCACGTTAAAAAATTGTTTCTCCCATTTCATTGGCCACAACAATATGGTCATGCCAAAATTCAAGAGAACTGTTAGGTACCATTGTTCTATGTACTCAAGAAAATCAGAGATATTTGATGTAGAGTGCAATTAACTATCCCAACATCTATTATATATAAGGCACTGGGAAAGAATATCTGCCTTGAAAGGGCTTATGACTCTTAGCAGGTGATGGAAATTATGTGGACACAAATGCAAGCTAGCCAAATTAGTGAACTAGGGACATCTCAAAGTCCTAAGGATAAGGTGCTACAATGATGTTATTAGGGTTTGAACTCTGGTTCCATAACTTAATATCTGTGTAAAAATACACAAGCAACTTAATTATTCAGATGACTTGGTTTCCTCATTCCATATAGTAGGATGACTGATAATAATTTTCTCATAGGTATTTTGTGAGAATTATATGAGATAATGTGCATAATGTGCTTAGATAACATTACTGAGCATGAACAGAAGCCAGACTTTTGGCTCATATACAGTCATGGGCCACATAATGATGTTTCTGTCAACAGTGGATCTCATGTATGATGGTGGTCCCATAAGATTATAATACTGTATTTTTATTATATCATTTCTATGTTTAGATGTGTTTAAATACACAAATACCATTGTGTCACAGTTGCCTACAGTATTCAGTACAATTACATACCGTACAGGTTTGTAGCCTAGGAGAAACAGGCTGTACCCTATAGCCTAGGTGTGTAGTACACTATACTGTCTAGGTTGTGTAAGTACACTCTATGATGTTTGCATAATGATGAAATTGTGTAACGATGCGTTTGTCAGAATATATCCCTGTCATTAAGCGATGCATGACAGTACTTATCTCTGAGGATCTGGAGTGATAGGGAAGGCTTTACAGAATAAAATGAGCTGAGATTGTCCTTGAAGAGAAGGCTGAATTTATTTTGCAAAAAAAGAAGTTAGGGTTTGACTGCAGTGTTTAGGAAGAGTAAATAGACCTGTTTGGTTAGATCTGGAGGTTTGTAGAGAGTCATTCCCTTGTAGTAAGTCAGGACTCCATTGGAATTTTTAAGCACAGGATTTCAAAGCAGAGTGCAGGAAAATTAATCTGACAGAAGTGTGTGGGATAAATTGGAAAAGCAACAGTGCAGAGAGGGAGCTATTTGTGTCACAGGGGGAAATGGTAGTAGAAAGGAGAACAGAAGATCTATAAGATGTTTTACTGATCGAAAGTCTAGTTAACTGTGGTTAACTGATTATAAGGCAATGAGAAGGAAAGATACAGAGAGAGAGTTGTGAGGACCAAAAGGACTGGTATTTTATGCTTCAATACCTAAGTACAACCAGGCGCATTAGAGCTCAGAGATTACTCTAACTTAATTTCCTGTCCTTAGGTGACGTGTCACAGCTCTGAATACTACCCAGATGCAGTTTTCCTTGTGTATTGATTCTATACAAAAGTCAAAATGAGCCCATGAAATTATGAATGCTGACTTGTCTGTTCCTTGGAGAAAATGCCAAATAAGAGGCTGTCAAATAAATATAACAAAAGCAATGAAAGAAATAAACACAAGTGTAGCCAAGTAAACCAATCAGCTTGAAGTTAAGAACCAACGTGAATTCAGTTGTTACAAGCAGCAATAATTCCATGGCTGTGAACACACCAATGGCTGGATTTGTTGGCAGGCGACGTGAACTATAGCCTGCTGCCAGCTGCTGTATTTAAGGCTGATTTAGATTAGAATGCAGATATACAACATCTAAAGTTTATGGTTTAAACATGGATTCATGGATCACTTTAAAGGCAGCCCAACCTGTGAAGTTCCAGAACAGCTTTAGACAAAATTACAGATTAACCTGAGCTTTAGAGTATACTAGAAACTGCTTTGCTCAGTAGGGACTGAAGACAAAAACTTTTCAGCACTTTGCTTCCTGGGAGCTCCTGACAGGTGAACCTTGTGAGTGTGTGAGCAAAATGAAATAAGAAGATAGCTTTTTTTTTTTAAACCTTCACATAGGAAGAATAAAGCTCAGGTTTTAGGGTTACAATGAGCATGACATTTAAGAGAGCTAAATGAATTTCCTCAGGCAGGAAACGGATTCAGATCATTCTGTTTTATTTCCCTTGGACAAGGTGCAACTAGGAAGCTCTCTGCTCAGTATTGTGACTTTATAGGTGACATACTAAGGGGCCAGTTAACTCTTTTTATTAGTTGAGATTATCATACATTCTTTGAGAAGAGAGGGAGAGAGGGAGAAAGAACTTACTGTAGAAATGAAAAGATGCGATATTTTTATACAGGGCTGGAGTACACATATATCTGAATATTCATGAGGAATATAATTTAAGGCATAGCTAAGATTGTCTGAAACCACAAGCTCTTCAGCTGGAGAATAGCTTGTGGTTCCTTAGGATATGCTTTTTTTTTTTTCTGAAAGCCTCTGCTTCTAAAGTTTCTGATTTTTCTTTCCTTTTTTTTTTCACTCGTAAATTTAATTCTGTCTTCTTCATTTAACGTCAGAAGTTGTTTTGCTTTCTTCTCTCTACTTCAATGTGTGGCCCTGAAAGAAAAATCAGTGATGCTCTCACATCTTATGGACCTCTGTGCCATTATGATTTTCTCTTTTACAGAGTCAATTCGTTTCCACTGACCTAACTCTACCTGAATTTGTCTCCCATGGGTACTCATGTCAGAATCTGAGTGCCTTCCCTGACAGTTTCCTGCTGCAGATGGTAGTACATAGCTCATCTTCCATCCTTCTGCTTTAGATTCTAGTTCCTATGCACTCTCACTTTTAATGCAGCAAATCACTGTGGTTTTTGTGAACCTATACAAATATTACTCAAAGTCCATTCTGTCCTTGTCAAGGCATCCAAAGCAACATACATTATCCACATGTGTACACGCACTGGAATACTCTCTCACAAATCATTGTGTAATGCTTAATAACTTTTAAGTGTTGACACCATCTAAACAAACACAGATATAAGCACGGACACACACAACACATGAATATACACAGGACAGTGAATAAGTAATGTTCTGAAATGATTTAAAGTGGGCAAAAATGTGAAGGGGGCCCACTTTTCCTTGCTGAAATTGGCAGCAATGTTCTTAGACATTGTGGGTCTAAGAACCCACAATGTGGCCAGAGTGATGTCAATGTTATTGCTGTTTAGCTTTCTGTATTGACATTTCAAGCACTGAGGCGGGGTACATGTTTTCTAGTTCTCCAAGGGGTGGAGAGGCCCTCATGTCCCCTACCAGCTGGTGTGCTTCATACATTTAAGTACCTGCTTGTTTGCTAAAGGCATTTTAGTTTGACTCTTGCTCTATATTTCTCTGCATTGTTTGGATCTTTCATATTAAGTCTATAATTAAGAAAGCACAGGACAAATAAAAAGACCAAAGAGTATGAATGTTAGAATGTCTGTGCTCAGCCTCAGTCATTCACAGAGACTGATCACCAAGGAAAAACCCAGGTGAAATTTTCCAAGACGCTATGCAAAGTGACAACCTGTTTGAAACGATTTGGTTCTATCCTTGTGGTCTCAGAGTCCTACTATATTTTCTAGTAAACTGAGAACAGCAGGTAGATCCCTCAGTATTTTCATTACATTATTCAGTCTTAGAGTACAGTGCTTACCAGGTTTAACTAGTTAATACATAATGAAATCTAAACTATCAAAGGAACCAGAAGACTCCAGTTATGGGAGAGTCCAGTCTATCCCTATAGTCCTTTGGGAAACCGTATGATACTACAAATGCTTATTTATTGTTTTATAATATTCAATATAATTATCAACTGACAGGGAAGCTGGGAAACTTGAGGCTTATATGATAAGGTGATACCTCTCCCCACCAAATTTCCCTTCATTATCACCACTTAAGTAGGGTATAAGATGAAAATGTATTGTTAAACAAAAAGGCCACTGCGCAGTGCAAATGCATTCTCGCTTAAAGCGTTTGCCTTTCCTTTTGGGAAGTCCATATAAAAGTTTGTTCCTTCTGTCTAAATGTATGGCAGAGAACAAGCGTATTCTATGACTTTTCTCTTCCTCTCTCATTCCCATGCTTTTCTAAACCGTTTCTTCCTGTCCAGCAACGTTTTTACAAGTCCTGTTTTGTTTGGCCCCCACTTAAAAGATAATCGCACAAATACTCAGTGACGTCTATCACTTCTCCAACAGAAAGAACATGGGCGAATGCACGAGACTGAATAGCATTTACTGTGGAAAAGCTGAGGACTAATGTGACTCTTGTTACATATGACTCCCGAGAGACTTCGTTCTGGGTGAATAGGCAGGTGAGTTTTGCCATAGATTCAGAGCTAAACTTTTACTTTTTGTTTATTGTGAAAAAAAAGTTGTTTTCTTAAAATGGACAGAAATTTTAAGACACTGACCAAAAATAAGTAATACAAATGTTCTTTCAGTGAGGGGCGATTGTGTACTTTCCTTTTGATTGTCCTTTCTCCTTTCTGGTAGAACAACAGAGGCATGTTCTCTGTAAACAGCCACGTGCTGTATGTCGTACCTGACAGACAGTCAGTGAGGACACTTACAGGGGTGGCTGGCAAAACAGGAGGGCAGAAGAGCAAAGTAGGGTGCAGAGCAGCTCCTGCCTCCAAAAGCCACACTGACTGTAGGTCTGCCCTGCCACTGTGGTCCTCTCTCCAACATGATTACACTCAGTGGAGTTTCCTTCAGACCAACTTTTCTTTAATATCTCCAACATGATCTCATCCCCATCCCAGCAGAAAGCAATCCTTACCAGAGCAGAGGCCTTTTCTTACACATCTGTGTGCTATCCTGAATATCACTTTGGTCAGTCTGTTCTGTTTCTATTGCCTTGGGATTAAAATATGAGGGTACTTCGGGGTCGGCCCGGTGGCGCACTGCATAGTGCGCCGCTTGGGAAGCGCGGCAGCGCTCCCGTCTGAGGGTTCGGATCCCACATAC
>NW_007748827.1:0-7616 GCF_000696425.1 Galeopterus variegatus
AAGCCCAAATAAGCATAATAAGATGTGTGTGAGTGTGTATGCATTATAAACTCCGTTTTGTCATCAATAAAAATGATACAATTCTATGTGATAGGGATAATTGTATCCTTTTCTAAAGATTGTGATGATGATTCTCCTACTGTGAAGAATAGTTAATGTTTATTGAAAGAGAGAGGGAGCTCCATCTGGATGTTCAATGCTATTCAAAATAATAGATTAACTGCTCAATGGGAAGGAAAGGCTCAGCTATGCAAAGAAGGAGGTAGGTATGAATTAAAAGTTCTTAGTGCAGGGGAGCCAGAGAGACAAGTAAAAGTTAATACCTGGGCATATAAAGGTGGAGGTGGACAGATTCAAAGTCACAAGGAAATAACTTGAAAACTAAAGGCATTGTGATATAGGACGAAAGGGAGAAAGATATAGATAATAAGTAATTCAAATAATTTTTTTTATGTAGCCAAGAAAATACAAGTTTAAATATGTGTATTATAATTCTGAGGGCTGTCCTCTAGAATAATAAGATTAGGATACACATCTTTCGAACTCCTGGAAAAAATGGAATGAAACAGCTACAACAATAGCAAAAGCTATCAACACAAAAAGTCAGGAAAAAAATAAACTATAACAGAAAAAAAATTAAATGGCAAAAAAAAATATCTTAAATATCTGCCATTAAATAGTATTAATGGGATAAATTTCTGTTAAGAGACACTCAGACGGGTTAAACTGTGGGTCTACTTCCTGGATTAAGCAGACACACCTAAAGCAAAATGTCATTTAAAGTTGAGAATAAAATGTAGAAAAAGAAATTTCAGGCAAATACTAAGAAAGCAGACATGGATATTAAATAAAATCAGGTAAATCAGAATTCAAATTTAAGGCTTTGAATGGAAGAGAACAAAGCAGCATATTTTTCCGATCTGCTGAGAAGACATAAGTAGTAAGGACCATCACTATTCCTTGCCCATATTACTTTAATAGTTTCCTTATTGCTTTGTCTTCTTTTACCTTTGCACCTGCATATCCTATTTTTAATTCGAAAAGTTAGATTTTAAAACAGCACTCCTTTATTCAACCTTCCATCTCTCTCAAATTCATTCGGAGCAGAAGCCAATTCCTTACCAGGGCCTTAAAGTCTCTGAGAAGTCTACCCAGCTCCTGCATCCCCATGACCTCTCTGATGATCTCATATCCTCCCACGTCCCCTGAGGCTCATTCTGCTCCAATCCAGTGACCTCCTTTGTTCCCCAGACATGCCCCAGCACCCTCCCACCTATGTCCTTTGCACGATCTGTTCCCTCTGCCTGTTACACCCTGTCTCCAGAAATTGACCTGACTAACTCCCTTACCTTCTCCAGCATTTGCCACCCTGTTTAAAATTACTCTCTGCAGCCCCCACCAAACTTCACATGCCTGGTTCTGTTTACCTTGTCTCTTATTCATTGGTTTTGTCGAAACATTATTATATTAGCTACAAGACAGTAAGCAAGGGGTGTGAACTTGATATTGACTATCTAAGGTTGTCAGAATCAGCATAGGATGAAATTTGCTGAAAGATGCCATGTTAGGAATACTTCTGTGCCCTGTCCATGAAAGTTTCTTTGAACTCTGTGAATGACTGTACAAAGCAAAAATTGCTGCCAAATATAAAGGAAAAAGTTGCTTCTGTTTTCAAAGCTTGCTATTATTCACAACGAAATATATATTTATGCAATTAAACTAAAGAAGAAGAAAAAATTCTTTTTGATCATAAGGTCATCATCTGAGTTGCATTTTGAAGATGATTAAGGAATTTTTGGAAGATGTAAACAGATACTGAATGAAATACAGTCTCTTTGAAGTCAATTAAGAACATGGATGAAAGCAAGGAAATACAAATGAAATGTCACATGTGAAATATTTTAAAGATATGTTTAAAAATCAAATTCCATTTCAATTCTTTACCTAAGTTTTTTCAATTTTATGCTTAAGAAGCTCCAGAGTAAAAAAACTTGATATTCAAACTTTTACATAGTATAGTATACTTGCAAAAAAAAATGAGAAAAATCTGTGTATATATGTGTGTATATATCCCTTCCTCATGATTTCAAAAATGCATGGTTGTGTTTGTTTTGACATTTTTTATATATATTCAACCCTTCACTCCACTATTCCATCTCTGAAAATGAAATTAATCCATTTAGATGTTTAGAATAATATGTACTGCAATGTTAATTGTGGAAATTATTTTGATGTGAATCTGGTTTTGAGAGATTGTAATGCTAAAGGAGACAGCTGTACATAAACAAATAAGGTCAAGGCCCGACTCATAGCATGAGCTATACACGCAAAGGGAACGATGTGAAGACTGCCATGGTTCTAATGGAAAGGACAGAGTGGAACAAGGAGAAAAAATGATGGCTCCAAGTTGTGTGTATTTTTGCCTGCAGTGAACATTAGCCAATAGTGAATTGATTCTTTCTGGAAGAATAAGGATTGCTGCTTGATGCCTAGAATATCAACCAGAGAAGGATTCAATGGAAACTCCTGGAGGTAGCTTATAGTATTTAAATATTGCTATATTCCTCACAAAGTTCATTCACACGTTCTTACTTTATTATTTTTAAAATTTTAATTCCCACAGAGGCTTTTTATTTCCATAATTTAAAATATCCAACAACAGATTTGGGTTGAGTAGTAAACAATAATCTTCATGAACGTGATGAGGAAAGCATTCAATAACACCTACATGAACTACAGACGTTGCAGTGGAAAGGCCTATTTTTCGGCTGGACAGACATGAGACGAATGAGACAAACAGTGCTGCCTTCCAGCCAGTGGCTGTGCGTCACACCTACATGAGCTACAGACGTTGCAGTGGAAAGGCCTATTTTTCAGCTGGACAGACATGAGACGAATGAGACAAACAGTGCTGCCTTCCAGCCAGTGGCTGTGCGTCTTCAGTGAAAAGCAAATGCCTCAGAGGACTCAGACAGTCCCCTGCTATCTGGTCTTCCCAGCAACTAAAGTATAAATGCCAACAGGTGCAGAAGTTAACTGATAGGGCTTCTCATTCTTTTCTTTGTCTTTCCTAAATATCTGGCTCTTTTACTGGAATGGGTTGGTTTAGATAAAGAAACTATAGCTAATTTGGCAAACTATCTCAAGACTCTTTAAAATACTCATTCTCACTGGCCGAGTAATTTTACTTCCAGAAAATAATACAAAATTGAGACAATGACTTAGATACAAAGTTACTAATTGAAATTTTACATATGAGAAAACACACACATCAACTGCATGCTATATTGTACTGTACACATAGCTCTATAGATTAGGTAGATATATACACATAGATTAGACAGATAGACATATAGATACAGACATATATCTACATCTATATATCTATATCTATATATGTCTATATCTATATGTCTGTATCTATATCTATGTCTTGGTCTGTTTGAGCTGCTATAACAAAATATCACAGACTGGTTAGCTTATAGATAACAGAAATTTATTTCTCACAGTTTAGAGGCTGGGGAATTCAAGGTTAAGTGGCCTGCACACTTGGTGTCTGCAAGGACCTGTTTTCTGGTTCATAGATGATTCCTTCTTGCTGCATCCTCACATAGTAAAAAAAACAAGGCAGCTCTATGTGGCCTCTTTTATAAGGGCACTAATCCCATTTATGATGGCTCTACCTTCATGATCTAATCACCTCTCAACGGCACCACCTCCTAATACCATCGCAGTGGGTATTAGGCTTCAACATATGAATGTTGGTGGGACACAAACATTCAAACCACAGCAATCTATATCTATATGTATATCCAGTACGTATTTATGCTTCTACAGAGATGCACACCATGAATTATTTATTTTGCTGTGGTATACACTATATTTCTAGACTTCTATAAGAATCTCTATTTATTTCTCTATAGCTAATCCGATCTTTATTACTAGACCACACATACCTTGCTAGGCATCAGGGCAAAAATAACATATTTTAAATTTCCCAATTAATGCTATTACTTTCTCTCCCAGTTTAAATGGGCAAAAATAACATAGGCATCAGGGCAAAAATAACATATTTTAAATTTCCCAATTAATGCTATTACTTTCTCTCCCAGTTTAAATAATTTCCTTCAGTTTAAAACAATTTCTCAGACAAATGTTTCATCAGTTCAAAGTTAAATTCACCATCTGGCTGTTTATCTATTCTTCTTCCTCCTGCCTGGGATGGCGTCTGAATTAAGGGAACGCTTACTGTCCTGCAGGGTCAGGGAAGGGTGCCAGGTTTTATGCCAGTCTTGGTTGCAGGGCAGCTGGTGGCTGGCTGGGCTGGCCCTGTGCATGGGTTTCCTGCTGGAGTCTGCCTCTGTAGCCCATGGCTGCTGTGACCTGTGCTGTGTTGACTCAGCTTGGGCAGTGCTCCAGGGAGCATAGCCACTTCAACTTGTTTACTGGCCCCATTATTTATCACTCAAATGAGAGACACCCTGGTTTCTGGCAGGCCAGAGACTCCCATTTAGTCTCCAGCCCAACAACATATTCTATAGTACTTAACTACGAAATGATTTCTCCTGTGCATTAATGACCCCTGAATCTTCTTGGAAATTTCCCCAGCCATTTATTCAGTTGCCCTCTTAATCTCTACTTGGGAGGCTGGGGAATGTAGGAACTACTGAGCCTTTCCTTGTCAAACAGTGAGTAGAAGGTGTCTTGGGTTTGCCCCAGACTCAGCAATCTGACCACTTTTCTCTGCAGTTTCTGTGCCATCTATTACTGTTCCCACGTTGGTGAGGTCACCTGGAGTGGCCATCTCCACCCAAAGTTCTAAATAGGAAGTGGGTAAAAACCCTTCAGCTTACCATTCTCTTCTCACTGGAACTTTTGTGCATATGGGGAAGTCTGGACCCAAATGTCTGAATATTTACTTCCCCTACTTCTGACTTTTCCTTTCACAATCCACTGTGGTAGAAGGAGCAGGCTTCTCCCTTACATATGACGGGACACATTCCATGTGATTGCCTCTCATTTCTCCACCCTTGATTTTAGTAAAACTGATAGCCAAGACCACAAAAGTCTAGGTGGAAAAGCTCTTTCTCTCTTGAGGGAGGTTGGAGGGAGGTTTCAGTAATGGGCCACAATAATCAACCACATTGTATATTGACAAAATAAAATTAAATTAAAAAAAAATCTGCTTATAATGACTATTGTCATGTTAGGAGAAATAAATAAATAAATAAATAAATAAATAAAACACCAAATATGATAATCAAAGCTGACAAATTGCTTTTTCTTCTAGGTGGAATATGCTCTCTTCAAGAGCAGTGAAAACAAAAAAAATTTGAAAGACCTTAGAGAGGCTTAAATCAAGTGGTTAAGAAGTGATAGCCTATTGAAGATCATTGTGGGACATGGGAAACTGGAGAGGAAATTTTTGAAAAGACAGTGATAAAAAGAAAAGATGGTGAAGGTCTGGAGGCAGAGAGGATGGCAAGAGGCCATAGATTTTTTTTTATATACTTTCCTTTTCTAAGTCCTCCTTTAAGCTTAGTATAGTGGGCTCTAATTAAGATGTCAGTATAATTTATTGTATGTGAAAATATGTGACAAATATTCATTCTTATAAATATAACCAGGGCTAAACATTTTAGGGTAAAAGAGAGTTAGTCATGGAGTCAAATCCTTAGGAAAATATCTTTGGTGATTAAGTATTAAAAACACCAGTCCCCTGTTGTTACTACCTTGTTGATCAATTATAGTTCCATAATTTCAGTTTAGGAAGGGTTTAGGGAAGGCAATCTAGTAAAAGGTATAGAAAGAAAGTAGGAGAAAAACAACAAAATTGTATTGTTATTGTACTGCACATAAAACTAAAAAGAAATCAATTGCACATATCCAAGAATGGTGGTAATAGAGTTGCTTCGGTGGCTAAAGACCTTTTGAGCCCTGACTAGGGGTCATCAGTTTCTCTGATGGTTGGTGAGGTCAATTTTTCTGAGACAGGTAGACTGTCTTGAGTTCACTTACATAGAGTGCAGTTTGAATAACATTTCTGGTTTCCCGTGACACAATGGTAACTAATTTTTCAGATATTTTCACAAAAGGTGACAAAATTATATAACATATCTGTAAGCAGAAATCCTTTGACTTATAAAGAAGAGAATTAAAAAATAAAGAAAAAAATATCATATCCCAATAATCTCTGCCTGTATACACACACTCACACACACACACACACACAAGCACATGA
Organism: Galeopterus variegatus; assembly: GCF_000696425.1. Lineage (NCBI taxonomy): Eukaryota > Metazoa > Chordata > Mammalia > Dermoptera > Cynocephalidae > Galeopterus > Galeopterus variegatus. The sequence goes on from NW_007748827.1 coordinate 6,242, forward strand.
GTATATATACATAGGCACATGTGTGATTACATATATTTAAATATATATAATATATTATTGATTATATATTCTATTTAACCTAGTATTTTTAACAGGTAAATTAAAATCTGTGCTTTTGTAGATTTTTAAAATCTTTGTAATCCTGTTGTTTTCACTTTATATATTTTGAAGATATGGTTGAATGGCTTTTTTTTAAATCAAAGTTTAGTATCTCCATTCGTCTCTTTTAGTACTCCTTTCTTAAATTCTATTTTATCTGATAGTAATGTTATTCAGTTTAGTATTTGTCAGCTGCATTTTTTTCCAATTATATTGTTTTAAAACTGTCTTTTTGCTTTAGATATATACCTTATACATAGCAGGTACATCTTTTATTTTTAATTCACATCTGATATTCTCTTTCTCTAAAACCTAATCCATTGACATTTACTGTGATCAGTGGCATATTTGAACTTGTTGCTACCATCTTATTTTAGTTTGCTATTTAACCACCTTTTTTGCTCTCTTTTTCCTTACCTCTCATTGAAACTGGAGCTTTTTTTTTTTTTTACGAATTTTCTTTAATCATATCCTTGAATTTTTAAATAAAATTTCTGTAATCTTCCCCACAGACACCAGAGAAATTAAAATTGTTCTATAATGTTTGTTTCCCCTAGATTTGTTTACAAAGATATGCAAATGCATAAACATGATGGTAGAAAACTCCCTTCATCTCTTCCCAAACACAACAGCAAGGAAAATATTTGTTAGTCAATGATAAGCAAAAAGCAAGAAACTATTAATGTGATGTTCCCACAAAGTATTATTCTTCTTGTTTAGCTCTTCACTGTCCATTTACAGCACGTTAATACTGTATTTTAACACCTCTTGATGAAATAGTGAATTAAACTTGCAAAACAATAAATGATACCACTGTGAAGTCAGCCACAGGGTTACCAAAGTATTAGTTCTCAAAGAATTTGATTTATAAAGTACTATGGTTTGAATGTGTTTCCCAAAGTTCATGTGTTGAAAACTTGATCCTCAATGCAACAGTGTTGGAAAGTGGAAACTTTAAGAATTGTTTAGGTCATGAAGTTATTGCCCTTGTGAATGAATTAATGCCATTCTCGTGGGAGTGGGTTAGTTATCGCGAGAGTGGGTTCCTCATAAAAGGATGAATTTGGCCACCTTCCTCTCTCTCTCTCTTTTTCTCTCTCCCCTCTCATGAGCATATGCATGCTTTCTTGCCCTTCCTCCTTCTGCCATGGGTTGAGGCAGCAAGAAGTCCCTCATCAGGTGTAGACCCCTTGATCCTGGACTTGCCAGCCTCAGGACTCTAAGAAAAAATCTCTATTCTTTATAAATTACCCAGTCTCAGCTATTCTGTTATAGC
>NW_007748827.1:8067-10238 GCF_000696425.1 Galeopterus variegatus
TGCTGTGATAAAAGAAATATGTGAGATCTAGACCTTGCTTGTGAGGGACCACAGACTAGAGAACAGAGACAGACATAAAGCTGTGACCATTAAAGAGGTGAAATGCAGTATGCGCATTCTACTTGATGGGTATCCAACAGCATGGTGGATGCTGGGTATGAAAAGAAACTTGAGAGCTTTGCATCTTGTGATTCCAAGCTTCACGTTGTTTTCAGTCTGCCTGAGGAGACAAAGTTCGTGCCAGTGGAACAAGTAGAGACCGGTCTGAAACAGATCTGATCCACCAATCTCTGCAGACCTAAATCATTTCATAAATGATTGGACTAGCATTTGTGGCTGCCCCAATATTCCTTCCTATTTCCATCCCAGTAGCATCATCCTAATTAGGTAATGTTAAAGTCCTTAAAAGATCCCATGATTACTAGAAGACTGGCACCTCCATCCACAAGTTGCATTAGAGCTTTCTTTTCTTAAGAAAAATCTAGCCAGCCCTCTGTGTAGGCTGGCGACAGTGGGCATGTGCCCAGCATCTTCCTCACCCAATGTCCTGAGCCTTTTCCAGCCTAGGTCATCTCCATGGCATAGTGATCAGTTAAAAACAGGCTCAAGTTGAACCAGTAAAAATCCTTCTCTAGAATTAATTTAAAGGCATTAGAAGAAAAAAATAATACTTTTTCACGCTGAGGTTGATGTACTGGGAGAATACAAATTTGGGCTACTTATGGCCATGTTTCTCACCACACAGAGAGATCCTTTTTCAGAATGAAGCCAAGCAAATAATAAGGGGCAGAAGGAGCAAGAGCTTTGAGTCGTCAGTCCAGTCCCCAAAGGTCAGTTTCCTACAGCTGTTCCAGAATCCCTAACAGCTCCTGGACCAATACATTTCCCATTTGCTTAAGCTGATTAAGTTGGTTACTATCACTTGCAAACAAATGAATCTTGACTAATAAGTTGGCTTCACAATGCCATGCCCAGCTCATTTTATCTACACATCTCTATTTTCCTGCAGAAAAATGACTGGACAACAGAATGGGCTGTGGATCTCTTCTTAAATGTACACATTCTTGGGCTTACTGATCCAGAATATCTGTGGATGGGACCCAGGTATCCGTATAATGCCATTGGTGACTCCGATGCACACACTGTCCTATTTGCAGTGTGGGATCAGCGTGTCCCATTGGCTGGTTATTGGGGTCAAACCACTATAAAGGATTTCACTCTGGCTGTGTACCATGCTTCAAGATAAACATTAGAGTGTGCCCTGGTTTGAATGTGTTTCCCAAAGTTCATGTGTTGAAAACTTGATCCTCAATGCAACAGTGTTGGAAAGTGGAAACTTTAAGAATTGTTTAGGTCATGAAGTTATTGCCCTTGTGAATGAATTAATGCCATTCTCGTGGGAGTGGGTTAGTTATCGCGAGAGTGGGTTCCTCATAAAAGGATGAATTTGGCCACCTTCCTCTCTCTCTCTCTTTTTCTCTCTCCCCTCTCATGAGCATATGCATGCTTTCTTGCCCTTCCTCCTTCTGCCATGGGTTGAGGCAGCAAGAAGTCCCTCATCAGGTGTAGACCCCTTGATCCTGGACTTGCCAGCCTCAGGACTCTAAGAAAAAATCTCTATTCTTTATAAATTACCCAGTCTCAGCTATTCTGTTATAGCAGCAGAAAACAGACTAAGATTGTAAGATACAGACACTTAAATAGCATAATTATTTTCATAAATTATATACTTCTTTGTCCTCCCGCCAATGCAATTACTATTAAAATAATTAGATGTTTCCTAAGTGGATGCTCACTGCCAGGGTAAGGAACTAGTTAGATTCATGATTGGCTTTTAAATTTTAATCATCTCATTTTTTTGTACAAATGTTTCTTTCTTGTTACATAAAAAGAACTTGCAAAACTTATACAAAATTCAATGAAGAAGATGAAGTTACAACCATAATTATATGCAAGCATTAATTGCTGAAATTATTAATGCAGCAGGATAAACCATAGTTTTTAAAGTTCTAGTAATACCATATGGTGAAAAATTAACAGAAATTGCAGGACATTATAAACATAGGGGTCTATCCCATATGATATGAAGCAATTTTAGAGGCAAGAAATATCATATCAAAGGGTCTGCTTTTTTAAGTGTCAAAATAGAGCAATATTAAACAATATTAAAT
>NW_007748827.1:11258-11525 GCF_000696425.1 Galeopterus variegatus
AGACAATGGGATAATGACCTCAAAGCCTTCCAGAGATCTTTGAAGCTGCCCCTCCCATCATAGATTCAGAGCTCTAGGAGGAGAAAATGGTTTCAAGGGGACAGGCCTGGGGTGCCCTCCCTGTACTCACTGCCCAGAGCCCCCTCAGGACTCTGTTTCCCGCATTCTGGCACAGTACCTCTCTGCCACCCCAATGATGCCTTAAGTGAGCCCAAGTATGGCTTGACCCACCAGTCCAGAAGGTACAAGCCATAAACCATGGTGCTG
>NW_007748828.1:0-1743 GCF_000696425.1 Galeopterus variegatus
GCCAGCAGACTGGAGGAGGAGAGCATGGTAGCTCTTGACATCCTTCGATTATAGGGTATTTACATATCAACTCATATTTAGGCTGCATATACATAGGATTTGGGATTGAGATTCCAACCTCGGGACATGTTCTTGGGTACCTTCAAACAAAGACTTCACGTCTCCCTGTGGTAGTAGGGGTATGATCCTGGGCTTGGAGCTCCCGTTCTCAGAGCACAACCTACCTTTCTGCTGCCCATTCATAGACATGGCCTATACCTGATTTACCTTTAGGATTCTAGGGTTCTAGTTATGAAAATAACCTTACCTGGTGTGATAGAGACTGCTAGACAAAAATTGGCTACCCTCCACTTCCTTTTCCCCTGCTTCATGTGAGCTACACTGTGGGTGTGATTAGCCAACCTTGACTGCCTGGACAAGGGCAACTGCTTGGGGCAGGGCACAGCCACAAGAGTAAAGGAACGATGGTCTCTGGGACATGCTTTTAAAGTGGAACCAGTTTCTCACCGTAGACCATCCACTTACCTCTAGACTGTTAACACAGGAGCAAAACAAGTGCCTTATTTGTTCTTGTAACCTAGTCTATGTCCTGCCTAATACACATGGCCACATGACAAGAGGAACACTGAAGAGATTAAGGCTAAAGACAGGATGAGAATCACAAAGAGCCACTGCATGGGACAGCAAAGGGCTTCTAGGGAAAGCCTAACATTTACTTGATCAGACTTTTCCTGCATTCGTTGACTTGTTTCAAGTAGAAGGCCAATTACCAACACTTTCCTTTCTGGGGTAGTTGAAGAACTCCATGAGCAGATAAGACAAGTACAGTGAAGTTATCCCTTTTCTGTCTGTTTGAGAGGACTGAGTCCTGGAGCTGCCTTTGGTAGATAGAGTAAGCTTTGACTTCAGCAATACATTATTTACTAAGCTTGTATTTTCTGTCAATGCCTGGGGTGGTGTGCCGATGTGGGATAGTAGACATGGTAGCTCCCTAAAGGTGCTTATAGTCTAATCAGGGATACCTGAGCTATATTAAGAGACACATGCCATAGAGTAGGATATGGTAAATTCACTGGTAAGTAGTAAGATCCTTAGAGAACATAGGCTTGAAATGAGCTGCATGACAGATAAGAATAATGGTAATGCCTACTAATTATTTAGCACATGAGATATGCTAGCAGTATTCAGATAAGCACAGAGGAACATAAAAGACACTTCAGGTAATGTAATAGTGAGGCTTGAAAGGAAGGAAGTCAGAATGTACATTGTGAATATGTCTGGGTTTGGCTGAAGCAACACTGTGCACTTTTGGGGTTGGTCCATCAATATATTTGTATTGGTTCATACAACCTTGGTCCTCCAGGTTATAACCCGTTCACAATGCCACAACCTAATGTCACAAAATGTCAGGAACATTTTAATAGTCTAAAAGGTAGTAGAAATTGAAACTTGATAGCACATAAAATGAGGTAAATTGTGAAACCTAAGTCACAATTCTAATTGTAATTGTTTCATGATGTCAGAAACTTTGCAATTTTTCATCATAATTGAAAATAAAATTAAAGAAAAATTATGAATGCCATCTCATGGAAGAGTCCACCTCTGCCACATGATGTCCTTCTGTTATTAAAGAATACATGGGGAAAATGTTTTTAGAAAGTGGGGGTAATGTTGAGTTATTTTACCTTTCCCACCTTATGCTATTCCCCGATACTAGGCCTCTCTGTAGTGGTGGATACAGTT
>NW_007748828.1:2403-5718 GCF_000696425.1 Galeopterus variegatus
GTTATTAAAGAATACATGGGGAAAATGTTTTTAGAAAGTGGGGGTAATGTTGAGTTATTTTACCTTTCCCACCTTATGCTATTCCCCGATACTAGGCCTCTCTGTAGTGGTGGATACAGTTAGAGACACAGTTTGGGGCCAGATGGTGGATCTTAAATTGTTGGATCTGTCTTACGGACAATGAGAAACAATCGAGGCTTTTAAAAATCCGTGGGTAGTGTATTGAGAATGTCTTTATAGAGAAATTAATCTGGTTGAAATGCTTAAAATAGACACGTGGAGGACAAAAGTGTAGGAAGAGATACTAGTTAAGAATTTTGTTTGCAATAACTCACACCTATGCTGTAATTCGAGGGCCATTAGGAGACCCTCTGCTACCTGGGTGATAGACAATAGATTAATTTATGGGGACTCACCTGCATCACACTGAAGAGATCTGGGTCTTGGGGAAATGGCTCAATATACAGATAGATTTGGATGGGAAAGGAAGTCAGACACATTCCAGAAAATGCCATGACTTTATGAGCTCTGGAATTGTGTCAAAATGGGAACCTATGGGGAGCCTCTAGGTGGTATGAGGGCATTGAATGTTAGGGTGGAGAATGCTAAAGTTAAATTTGCCTATGACATACTTTTTCCTACTGTGCCAATAAGGGTCCCAGCAGGAAACAGATGGCACACTCAATGGGAATAAATTGAGGAGTTAATCAAAGGGCTATTTATAACTCTAAGGACAGGGCTATGAAAAACCAACAAGGGAAGAACCAGAAGATGAACTAGCATCCTGGGGCAAGCAACTGCAGGAGAGCCAGTTTCCAACCACTCCTTGGCCTGACGTGTCAAGGGGAGTGGGCAAACTACCTGTGCTCAGATTTCAGAGGGAGTGGCAGGAGCTGTGACCTTGGTTGGGTAATGGAGTCAATCCATAGCAATGAGGAAACCACAAAATCAATACCTTGATTTCACTTTTTTCTCATTCATTGATATCCTGCCCCTGCCTCTCACTGATAAAATCAACCAAAAGGTGGAGAGTAAGCAAGCCCATGAACACAGTCCCTGTAGGTCAATTTCCCAGGACACACAGCAGGGTGGAGAAGGGTGGAGAGAGATGGGGGATGGCAGGGTGCGCGTGGGGCAGAGGATGGACGTGTAAGGTGAATCTTCCTGTTGTTGCTAATTGCTAAAACCCAGGACAGGAAGAAATGATCCCTACCCCAAATCCCTCTCCAATAGGCCTCCTTTTAAAAGGAAAAATATCCTGGAAATGGCAGACTTAAACTAATTCAAACTAAGTGGTAATTGTCTAAGGAATGAATGAACGATAGATTAAACAGTAGGAGGATATTGAAAGGACAAGCAAGTAAATAAAAAAGCAAAACAGACTGTATCTTTTGCGGTTTTGCCTTGGGTTCATTATACCTAAGCTGCTGAGGCTTCTATCTGTATCCCTTATTGTATAAGCAGTTGTGCAAGCTGAGCTGAGGATTAGAGAGAAATAGTATTTTTTCTTCCTACTCTGAGTCAGAGGGACCTCCAGATGGGGACTGGAGAGGTGGAAGGATGGACAGGAACCAGGAATACATTTCCGGAGCGCAGTTGACAGGGAGCTTATCTCTTTCCCCGCTTTGGCCTATTCCTTTTGTTTCCTTGTTACATCAAGAACACATTCTCTGGTACAAATCAGTATCCTGATATTATTTTAGAATTTCTTGTTGCCATGGCATCTGTTGATTATTTATTTTTTTCCCTATTTCTATTTCAGTTTGTTCTGCTTTATTCTTTAGGATTCTTGTTTTGTCCTTGTCCTTTCTTTGTATTGCAAATTCTTTTTTTTTTTTTTTCTCTATTCCACATTAAGGAGAAAGCAGATTTTAAACAGTCTTAAAAAGAGTTTTATGTTCAACTTCTAAGTATTGCTTTTAACTTGGATTTTCTTGTTTTAGTTTTTATTTTTTATCCCAGTAATTTTCATGTTTCCAGCTTTTTATCTCATGGGTTCTAACCCTTTTATATTTTTTATTTATGCTGGTTTTATCTTTAATCTTTTATTCCTCTTACTTTCACTTAAAAAAAAAATCTCTCTGGCTTTAGTCTTTCTTTTCTTCTATTCCTTAGGCTTATCTTCATTGAACTTTATATTTTTAGGCTAAAAAATTTGCTCTATTTTGTTATCTTTTAATTTTCCTTTCAATCTTAATTTTATGTGTTGATTTGCCTTAACTTTAACTTAAGAACTTAACTTTCTGGGCCGAGCCTGTGGTGCACTCGGGAGAGTGCGGCGCTGGGAGCGCAGCAGCGTTCCCGCCGCAGGTTTGGATCCTATATAGGGATGACCGGTGCGCTCACAGTGCTCACTGGCTGAGTGCAGTGCGGCTGGTCTCAAAAAGGAAAAAAAAAAAAAAAAAAAGAACTTAACTAGGACAAAAAAAAAAAAAGAACTTAACTTTCTGTCTTTACCATTTTACTATAACTTTCTTGCTCCTCCTCGTTCTCCTTTTTCTACTTCTGCTTCTTCTCTTTTTCCTTTATTTTATAATTTGCTTTTGGGATTACAAGAAGGCAGGAAGCTTGGCAATATGAAAAAACCCATAAAGTAAATGGGACAGTTTGGACACCTTCTTCCTTCCACTTTTCTAGTATCTCCTTCAGGGCCTCTCAGCTTATTGAAAGATAATTTCCCCCAAATCCTCACTCTAGAATTTTCCAAAAATCCGTGGCCATGCCAACCTCTTCCAGTCCCTCCTCTGTTGGTTGCAGTCCTAAATGTGAAGCTGCTGTTAAGTTGCTTTTTTGATGCGTGCATTTTGTACTGTTTGATTTTGGGCTATTTCTATCTCCAGTGATGAGGTAAATGTGTCACAGGGTGAGATGCAGATTAGTCTCTTTCCTCCCTTTCTCTCAGGGTTGTACTGAGATCCCCAGCTCACTAGATAGAATTTTCTCCTGTCCTGATCCAGTGTTCTGGGAAGCTGGCCCTGATTAATCCTAATGTCCACCTGCCCCTGCAAAGGTAAACACTCTTCCTCTTTTATGATTTTCTGTTTAGTGATCCTTCACATCCCATGGTGGGTGGTGTTAATCACCTCTGGTGCCCTAAGCACCATGACTGCCAGGTGGTCGAATGAAGCCTGGCTTGGAATCATTAGGGAAGGAGCAGAATTGCTTCCCAATGAGTGGTTTATTAACCTAAAGAGAAAATTATCCTCCATTCCACCCATGCCAAACTTTACTTTAAAATGGATAGAACCTGTAATCCATTCTATTTCTATTCTATATTGGTAACCCGGGCACCAGAATCATATATTATTTTCTTTC
>NW_007748828.1:11229-11524 GCF_000696425.1 Galeopterus variegatus
AAGAAGAGGAAATCTAGACACGGTGAAGTGCAGAGGAAATTCTGCCTCCAGACCGCCCTTGTACTTGAGCTGTACCAGCAACTCTTCCCTGGGTCTCTGGCCTGCCAGCCTACCCTGCAGATTTCAGACTTACAACTTTCCATGGTTATGTAAGGCAATTTCTTAAAATGAATCTCTCTGTATGTATACATATCCTATTGGTTCTGTTTCTCTGGAGACCTCCATGACCCATATAACTACCTGTAGACATTTATATTCTAAAAAATATGATGGCAAGCTACCCCAATATTGTACC
>NW_007748829.1:0-405 GCF_000696425.1 Galeopterus variegatus
TGCACTTCTCAGACCAGAGAGCGTCTGCAACAGAGGGCGCTGCTCAGGCTCCCCCGGCCACGACTGAGGCCGACGCCCCCCACCGCTGCCTCTGCCCTGGTCCTGCCGCTTTGCGAATTGTGCTCCCCCTTTCTTAACCGCACGTCAGCTATTTTACATCTCAGCCATGCCACACGCTCACTCTATCAGTGCTAACGTTTTCTTCTAGTCTGTTTTTTGTTTGTTTGTTTCTTTTCTTTTAGCATAGCATTCCACTCCAGTCAAATGAGAAAACCAAGAAAAACATTACCTAGATGATTCTTCATGTTCTGCCAAAAAGCACGTGCGTGTGTATGCGTTTGTGTGCGTGTGTGTGTTATAGCACAGGGATTATCCAACAGAGGTTAAGCTGCTCACCCAAGGTCA
>NW_007748829.1:2198-4403 GCF_000696425.1 Galeopterus variegatus
TGTAGCAACTGGAGCCAGACGGCCTCCGTGCAACTAGTTCCAGCACTTACTAGCTGTGTGACGCTGGAAAGTTGCTTCACCTCCCTGAGACCTGTTTAGTACCTGTAGAGTACGAACAATTAGCAGCTACTTTCAAGAGGATATTGTGAGGACTAAGTGAGATAATGTATGCAATTAGGACTGACACCCTGCAGCATCCAATCAGATGGTGGCAGCTGTCAGCATCATTATTGCTGTAAATAGCCACAGGCCTGGATTACGTGAGGGATTCCGTACATTCCAAGAATTAGATTTGGGGGCGCAGAGCTGCACCGTAGCTGACAGCGTCTTGACCTGATCTCTTTGGGTATGTGAAGACCATCCTTGGCATGCTGTGTTGATGGGTATTGGACATTTCAGTGCCCAGGAATTCAGCAGCAACACTGGATAAGTAATGTTGGGGCCCGGTGCCTCCCATCGCCTCCGTGGAGGTACTTACAGAACATGACAAATACATCCCTTTCCTTGTCAAAGACGACCACGTTGAAGTTCTTCCCCACAAGCTGCTTAACCAGCCCCTGCTCCCAGTATTTTGGAATCTCTTCGCTGGTTTGATGTTCCTAGAAAGCAAATTCAAGAGGTCTAACAGTCTCTAGAAAGGGGTTCAAATTTGGGGCTCCCCACCCTGACTGGAAACAATGAAAGCTTTTCTCTTGTGTTTTTTGGTTGGGGTTTCACAAGAGCCTTGGGAAAGAGTTCAAAATGCTGAGATAGATCACAAGCTTGAAGTCAANCCCCTGGCTGTGGCTGTCACATACAAATCAAAAAAGTGGGAGAAGGGTGACAGTCTTTAGGGGAGCACTGGAAATAATCATAACAACAGGAACAATAACAGCAATGACACTTGTCATTCGTCAGGTGCTCACACTATGTGCAACACTGTGCTAAGTCCTTTACATGAACGGTTTGGACCCCACCTCATCTCGGCCATTCAATAGTCATATAAAGCCAGAGGCAGGGGATTCTGTACACAACTATGGGTGTAGCAACTGGAGCCAGACGGCCTCCGTGCAACTAGTTCCAGCACTTACTAGCTGTGTGACGCTGGAAAGTTGCTTCACCTCCCTGAGACCTGTTTAGTACCTGTAGAGTGTGAGCAATTAGCAGCTACTTTCAAAAGGATATTGTGAGGACTAAGTGAGATAATGTATGCAATTAGGACTGACACCCTGCAGCATCCAATCAGATGGTGGCAGCCGTCAGCATCACAGGCCTGGTGTATTAGTCCGTTTGTGTTGCTATAACCAAAATACCTGAAATTAGGTAATTTATAAAGAACAGAGGTTTATTTGGCTTATAATTTGGGGACAGCTGCATCTGGCATGGGCCTCAGGCTGCTTCTACTCATGGCAGAAAGTGGCAGGCAGCCGGTGGGTAAAAGCAGATCACATGGCAAGAGAAAGCAAGAGAGGGAAGAAGAGGAGGTGCCAGGGTCTTTTAAACAACCAGCTCTTGCAGGAACTAATAGAGCAAGAACTCACTCATTACTCCCACTCCCCCAGGGAGAGCATTAATCCATTCATGAGGGATCTGCCCCTATGACTCAAACAGATTCCAGTACTGCCACACTGGGGATCATATTTCTGCATGAGTTTTGAGGGGACAACACACCCAAATACTATCACCTGGATTACGTGAGGCATTCCGTACATTCCAAGAATTAGATCTGGGGGCACAGAGCTGCACTGTAGCTGACAGCGTCTTGATCCGATCTCTTTAGATATGTGAAGACCATCCTTGGCATGGTGTGTTGATGGGTTATGGGGGGTTCAGTGCCCAGGAATTCAGGAGCAACACTGGAAAAGTAATGTTGGGGCCTGGTGCCTCCTATCACCTCCATGGAGGTACTTACAGAACATGACAAATACGTTTCTTTCCTTGTCAAAGATGACCACGTTGAAGTTCTCTCCCACGAGCTGCTTAACCAGCCCCAGCTCCCAATATTTTGGAATCTCTTCGCTGGATTGATGTTTCTAGAAAGCAAATTCAAGAGGTGTAACAGTTTCTAGAAAGGGTTCAAATTTGGGGCTCCCCACCCTGACTGGAAACAATGGAGTCTTTTCCCTTGTGTTTTGTTTGTTTGTTTGTTTGTTTGTTTGTTGTTTTTTCACAAGAGCCTTGGGAAAGAGTTCAAAATGCTGAGATAGATCACAAGCTTGAAGTCAA
>NW_007748829.1:5847-7141 GCF_000696425.1 Galeopterus variegatus
GCCCTGGCTGTACGGCCTCTGCCCAGCTCACCAGCCTTTGTTCCCACACTGTCCTCGCTCACCCCCACTCCACCTCTAGAAAGGACTGAAAGATTCTTTCAGTGGGAGCATAAAGGGCGTGGGAGATGGGAAAAGGTGAAAATGATGGGAAATTAGGAATGAGCCAGATCAGGCAGATGTCATAGGTCGTGTGAAGGATGCTCATCTCTGTTCCAAGAGCACCAGAGGACGTGTTGGCCTTTCGGAGGGAGACAGACACTTCCTCAGATCTAACTGGAGAGAGAGGACAGTGGCGTTCCAGGCAGGGTTGTAGATGTGGTGAGGGAAAATGAGGAAGCCTCAGAAGGAAGACTTCTGTCTTCTCAGTTTGGGTAGAGCACGCAGCAGAGAGAGGGAGTAGGGACGGGGTACGAGGAGAAATAGACTCACACAGTAAGAGAATGAACACACGAGGAGAAATGTACATAGAGACGCCTGAACATTTCTCAGAGTTTGTGGGAAGTTTGGTTCGTGACTTCATGAAACTAGCCAGCCTCAAGGTGATGTTGCTTTTCTCCAATATTGGCCTGGAAATGGGAAAGAAATTAAGTGGGTTCAAGATGAGTTGGAATTTTGCCTGGTGAGCACCACAGGTGCAGAGGAGGTGGGAGTGGAGGGGACAATGGAGTTAAGGAAACCATCACTAGAGCGACGAACGGTGCCCCAAGTTCAGGAGGAGGCGCTAAGAGATTGTAGAAGGGGATCAGGCGATCGCGGCCATGAGAGAGACAAGTAACTGTAGCAAGCCAGGGGCTGGAGAAGGGAACTAAGAGGGTGGGAAGCTTGAAATCAGGCTTTCATAGGGGCTGCCAGCTGTGGAGTGTGGCCATGACACCAGGTGGCTGAATGGCGTGGACACACCGATTCTTAGAGAAGAGAGACCAGGGTTTTAGGTGTTGACATCTTTGGAAATGACGGCAGGTGGGGGTGGAGAGCAAGTCTGCGACCAGGAGCTTAAGCCCTCGGAGTCAAGGGGAGATGGTCAGAGGACAGCAAGAGGGGCAGCAGCAAGCATCTAACGTCCAAAAGCATGGGACCCAGAGGATCTGGGGGGCTTGAAGGTGGAAGGAGGAGACATAGTTTGGAAGTGGCAAGAAGGGCACCAGCCTCACTGCTTGGCCCCATGACAATTTTGTGCATAGGAGAAAACAGCTTCCGCTTGAGAAGGCTGCCGGGGAAGTGGACAGAAGGTCATGGAAACACTCAGGGGTAAGGTGACCAGAGATTTTGGCCTGGAATTTCTCAGTTTACTCCT
>NW_007748829.1:8542-9304 GCF_000696425.1 Galeopterus variegatus
TTACTGCAAAGAAAATGCCTTCACTTTACACTAAAAAATTAATGTGGAATTATAGGCTCAGAATAGGTCAAAGTTGGATAGATTCAAGGTGGGGAGATGGGGGGCTTTCCTCATATTGAGCCATGAGGTTGACCTTTATTCTGCCTCTCCATTCAGGTGACCAAAGCCAGCAGGATTACAAGAAAGGGATGATTTTGAGGTTCTGGATAAAGTTTATCCAAGAGCAAACTTACCTTGGCACTGTGACTCAGGAAGGTACGGCCAAATTTCTTGAGTTTTTCGTTGGTTATCTCACCTGAAGGCATTTTGTACCTGGGATCAGAGCTTAAGTTTAAGATTTGGACACATGGAACATTGACCTCTGTGATCTGGAAGTACCCAAGGTCACGCTGATTTCTGGGTTCGTCTGCGTCCACAAGGATGAAAAGGATCTGCCAAACCAAACAAAACCACTGTCTCTCTGAATCCTTACCAAGGGAGAGAAACTGGTGGGAAGCTGTGGACGAACAGAATGCAAATGGTGGGGTCTATGGAGAGCCTCTGAGGACTTGCACCCAAGTGCACAGGCAGGCGGCAGCCACCAGCCACCAGTCACCAGCCCGGTTTCAGCATCATGTGGCCCGCACCATCCACACAACTTTAGGAAGTCAGGAAGTCCTGAACTTTCATCTTGGTCTGTGCCTCAGTTTCCTTAACTGTAAAATGGTGACTATAATAGTACCTACCTTATAGCATTGCTGTGAGAATTAAACAGGGCAATGT
>NW_007748829.1:10899-11524 GCF_000696425.1 Galeopterus variegatus
GGCGCTCCCGCCGAGGGTTCGGATCCCACATACAGACCAGCTGCTCACTGGCTGAGTGAGGCGGGCACAACACCGAGGGTTGCAATCCTGTTGCCAGTCCCGGTCTGGTACAGGCGCGACACTGAGGGTTGCAATCCGTTGCCAGTCACGAAAAAAGGAAAAAAAGAAGAGCAAATAGTGGCTGTTAGGTAGTTTTCCTTCTGCTCTTCCAAAGCTGTGTCATACTCAGCTTAGGGGAACTTAGTAACTGCGAGAGCTGGGAGGCTAGAGGACAGTAGCTTATGGTGTCCTTAATTTAGTTTCAAAACCTTAAGGAATGTTCTGTTTCAGACATCCCCAGCGTTAAGATTGCTTCTCTAATTATTTCAAAGATCTTTTAGTTGGAATACCTGGCCTCCGTAACAGGCTCTTAATTGTTACCCAACTCTTCTAGAGTTTAAATGGTCCACAGAGAACCTGGACATACTGTATGCTTGACAAGTTTGCTTTACATCTGGCCTGTGTGTTGCACTTGCATTAGCTGCTTGGCTCCTAAACGGTATATGGATTTTCGGCTTGTATTTTGAGTCTTTTGGGTGTCAGGGTTCCTGAACAATTATGTTTCTGGATTCATTTGGTAATCTAT
>NW_007748830.1:0-7017 GCF_000696425.1 Galeopterus variegatus
TTCATTTCACACAGCTAAGACATACAAAGACATAACATCCTAAAACCAGGCAAACAGTTATAAAAGTGAAATAGCAGAGGCAGCATAGATTACACAGTATGCTAGGCTCAGTACAAAATGAAAATGTGGGGAACTGTGTTCAAATTTTAAGATGGCAATCGCAGAGTATCAAACCTGTCTTGGAGCCCTGTGTGGCTGCTCAGCTCAGCACCCATGAAGCTGGCCCTGCAGAGAGCAATGAGCAATCCGAATGCTGCACATGGGAATACAGACCAGCAGCTTCTGATGCCTCCTTTGGTGAGACCCTGGGCTGGGTGCTGAATACACCCTATCCCTGAGTCTTCACTGCATAACTGGAAGACAGGGGTCATGTCCTTTCCACAGATAACCTCAGGCTCATGAAGTAATTTGTCTAAAATTCACTGGATTAGGACAACCTTCCAAAATATGTATAGGCCTGGTTCCAAGCTCCTGTCCATCCTACTTCATTGCCTCCAACTCAATTTCATCCAAGAATTACCCTCAAAGCTGGCAGGACCCTTCACTCTCAGCTCCCTGATGTTCATTCCTGTTGCATGCCCCAGTCTCTGTAATTTTAAGGAAGGCATAAGTGATCAGGGGGTGTTGAACTCTGGGGTCAGGGTTCTCTTGATTTCATTCTAAGATGAAAACACACCGTAGGCTTGTCCTTGAAGAACAAAGATGGTATCACTAAGACTTGGTGTTTGGGGTTTTATTTTTTTAATTCATTTTTTATTGCACATTTTTATGGGGTACAATCTGTTGTTTAAGGGATGCATATATTCTATAATGATCCAATCAGAATAGTTAGTATATCTATCACCTAAATATTTATCATTTCTTTGTGATTATAATATTCAAGATCCTCTTTTCTGGCTTTCTCAAAATAGAAAGTACAATACAATGTTATTAGCTATAGTCACTCTAGAGTAGCAGAACTTATTCTTCTTATCTAAATATGAATTTGTAACTTTGTGCCCGCTTATCAACTTCTCCCCTTCCCCCTCGGTCCCTTCCCTTCCTTACCTCTGGTAACCACTAATCTATACTCTATTTCATATTTCTTCTTTTTGATTTATTTTTTAATTGACTCATGATAATTTCATATATTTACAGAGTACAATGTGATATTTGGGTGCATTTACACAGTGTACAATGATCATGTAAGGTTAATTAGCATATCTGTCACCTCAAATATTTGTCACCACTTTGTGTTGGAAACACTCAAACTCCTCTCAATTAGTTACTTGAACTTATACAGTAATTTGTTGTTGACTGTAGTCACCCTATATTGCTATAGAACACGAGATCTTTTTTATATATTATTTTATTTATTGAATCAAAATCGATTATACGTATTTTGGGGGCTGAACATTGAGATATGTTGATCAAATCAATATTACTATCATATATACTGTTAGAAATTGTAATTATTCTTTATGCCCCTTGTCCAACCTCTCCCCTTCCCCCATTCCCTCCCCCTCCCCCTATAATTACCCTAGATTTCTCCTCTTCTTCTGAAAGAATAATGGTTACTCTGTTAATTTGTTACCTAGATGATCTGTCCAATGCTGAGAGATGTGATCAGGTCCCCCAATATTATCATAGAGCAGATGCTTCTTCTGTCACTCTGAAATGGGCTTTGTGGAAAGAGACATCCTCATATTTTCTTTGTCTCTGCTGATGACTCTCCTTGTGTCAATGCACTCCAGTGGTTGGCGGACTATCTGTGTGGTGATTTTGGTGTCTAGCCACTTTCGTGGCAGCCATGGTTATCATGGTGGCTATGGTGGGCTACCCACATGCAGGTGATGTATTTGGCATGCTCCTTGGCGCTGGTAGTGTGCCTGGCTGTGGGGTGTGTCTGGTACCCTTTTCGATGCCTCTGGTCCCTGGGTGGGCCTGAAGGCACTGGTGCCCTGTGTCTGGTTTTGGGAGGAGGGTCCAGCCCCCTTCTCCATGTCCCAGGTCCCTGGGTGAGCCCCGAGGTGCTGGTGTGGTGTGCTTGGTTGTGGGAGGAGTGTCTGGTCCCCTTCTCCATGCCTCGGGTCCCCAGGCAAGCCCTGAGGCACTGGCACAGTGTGCCTGGTTGTGGGAAAGTGGTCTGTTCCCCTTCTCCATGCCTTGGGTCCCTGGGCAGACCCCAAGGTACTGGCATGGTGTGCCTGTTGTGGGAGCAGGGTCTGGTCCTCGGCTAACTGCCTCAGGTTACTGGGTGTGAGCCAAGGCACTGGCTTGCTGTGCCTGGTTGTGGGAAAGAGGTTCATTCCCCTTCTCCATACCTCGGGTCCCCGAGTGGGCCCCAAGGCACTGGCACAGTGTACCTGGTTGTGGGAGAGAGGTCTGGTCCCTTTGTCCATGCCTTGGGTCCCTGGGTGGGCCCTGAGGTGGCAGTGCGGTGTGCCTGGTTGTGGAAGGAAGGTCCAGTCCCCTCTCCATGTCTCAAGTCCGCAGGCAGGCCCCAAGACACTGGTGCAGTTTGCCGGGAAGTGGGAGTGGGGTCCGGTCCCCAGCTCCAAGCCTCCAGTTCCCAGGCAGGCCCCAAGGTGCTGGTGGTGTGCCTGGGCTGGAACTAATTTTTTGTCCTTTGCTTCTAACACAGGGAAACTTCCTGTGGGAACCAGCACTTGAGCTGTGTGGTTGAGTTAAATTGTTGCTTCGCTGCTGTTTCCCTAGGGAAGGCTTTTTGTACAGCTCAGAGTTTATGGTTGACATTATAGGTACTTCCGGTTCTCCAGAGACTCGGTGGATCTGTGTTCTGTAGAATATCTGATTTGGGCCTGAGTGTTTTCACTAAACTGCACCCCATGCAATTCTGCATTCCCGACCATTCTCCTCTAAGTGGTCCTATGCTGATTGCCAGGCAGGTTGGCTGTCATTGCTGTGTCCCAGTGTTCTCCCGGTGGACCCACCCATCTCCCCTATGCCCATGTTTCAAACACTTCCCATGGGATGGGCCCTGCACCAGTGTTTTCTGATGACTCACCAGCCTCTGAATGGCTCCCTTTTTTCAGTTGTTCTGGCTCCTCACTCCTGCATGGGACCGTAGGAATCCTATTAGTGGTCTCACTGTCCTGGGAGCTGCCAAGGCCCTCTTCTCTCCTGCCACCTCCAAGTAACGCCATCTGAAGGGCACAGCTGCAGCTTCTGCCGACTCCTGCTCCATTCACTCAGCAGCTCACACCTTAAAGTAGCCACAGCCCGAAATGCTCAGAGCAGCTTTCTCCTTCTCTCATCGTTGTTTTTCCCACCTTCATGAACTCCATAGGTCTCTCTTCCTCTTTCCCTGAGCTCCAGCAGCCCCAGCTTGGCTGATGTTACATTTTTATAGTTGTAAATTTGTTGATGTGGGAGAGAGTGATGCTGAGAACCGTCTATTCTACCATCTTGACTGGAACTCTCTAGAGATTTAGACCGATTCCAAATCTCATTTGTGTGTTTTTGCTTTTGTAGCCTGTGCTTTTGAGGTCTTATCCATGAAATCTTAGTCCAGTGCTGTCCTGAAGCATTTCCCCTATGTTTTCTTCCAGACATTTTATATCTTTGGGTCTTACATTTAAGTCTTTAATCCATTTGAAGTTTATTTTGGTGTACAGTGAGAGATGGGGTCTAGTTTCATTCTTCCACATATGAATCTCCAGTTTTTCCAGCAGCATTTATTGAAGAGACTGTCCTTTCCCTAGTGTGTGTTCTTGGCTCCTTTGTAGAAAATCAGTTGGCTGTATGTATGTGGATTTATTTCTGGATTCTCTATTCTGTTTCATTGGCCTATGTGTCTGTTTTCATGCCAGTATGATGCTGTATTGAATACTATAGCTTTGTAGTATAATTTAAAGTCAGCAAGTATGATGCCTCCCACTTTGTTCTTATTGCTCAGGATTCCCTTTGCTCCTCAGAACTTTTGTTGTTCTATACACATTTTCAAATATTTTTTTCTATCTCTGTGAAGGTTGTCATTGGTTACTGAATGAGGATTGCATTGAATCTATAGATCACTCTGGGTAGTTTGGTCTTTTTGACAATATTGATTCTTCCAATCCATGAACATGGAATGTCTTTGCATTCTTTTTTGTCTTCTTTAATTTCTTCAGTTGGTGTTTTATAGTTTTTCTTGTCGAGATCTTTCACTTCCTCGGTTAAATTTATTCCTAGTGATTTTTTGTTGTCATCATTGCTATTATAAATGGAATTGCTTTCCTGATTTCTTTTTCTACTGGTGCATGTTTGATGTATGTTTGTTGATTTTATTTTCTGCCACTTTACTGAGTTTGTTTATCAGGTCTAGGAGTTTTTGGTAGAGTGTTTAGATTTCTCTCTATATAAAATTATGTCATCTGCAAGAAGGGACAATTTTACTTTCTCCACTCCAATTTGGATGTCCTTTATTTCCTTCTCTTGACTAATTGCTCTGGCTAGGACTTCAAGTACTATGTTGAACAAGGGTAGGGAAAGTGGGTATTCTTTTCTTGTTACAGTTCCCAGGGGGAAATCTTTCAGCTTTTCTCCATTCAGTGTGATATTAGCTATGGATTCCTCATTTATAGCCTTTATCATATTAAGATACTTTCCTTCTATACCTAATTTGCTGAGAGCTTTTATTATGCAGAGATGCTTAATTTTATCAAATGCTTTTTCTGCATCTATTGAAATGATTAAACAATTTTTGTCTTTCATTCTGTTGAGGCGGCATATTACATTTATTGATTTCCTATGTTGAACCGTCCTTTCATCTGTGAGATAAATCCCACTTGGTCATATCGTATTATCTTTTGTGCTGTTGGATATGCTGTTGGATTCAGTTTGCCAGTATTTTATTGAGGATTTTTTGTACCTGTGCTCTTCAGGGACATTGGCTTGTAGTTTTCTTTATTTATTGTTTCCTTCACTGTTTTGGTATGAGGGTAATGCTGGCCTCATAGTACAAGTTTGGAAGAATTCCATCCATACCAATTTTTAAAAATAGTTTAAGAAGTATTAGTATTATTTCTTCTTTAAATGTTTGGTAGAATTCAGCAGTGAAGCCATCCTGTTCTGGGCTTTTATTTGTTGGGAAGCTTTTTATTATTGATTCAATCTCATTACTTGTTATTGTTTTTATGTAGTTTTTCTGTTTATTTTTGGTTCAGTAGTGGTAGGTCATATGTGTTCAGGAATTCATCCATTTCCTCTAAGTTTTCAAATTTATTGGCATATAGCTGTCCATAATTGTCTCTGGTGACCTTTTGTATTTCACTGGTATGAGTTGTCTCCTTTTGAATTTCTGATTTTAATTATTTGGGTCTCTTCTGTCTTTTTCCCTTGATTATTGTAATAGATTTTCAATTTTATCTTTTCAAAAAAACAACTTGCTTCATCTTTTGTATTGTATTTTTAGTCTCAATTTCATTTACTTCTGCTCTGATTTTTTATTTATTGCTCTATTACTTGTTTTGGGATTGGCTTCTCCTCACTTTATTTGTTCCTTGAAGTTCATTATTAGGTTGTTTATTTGACATCTTCCTACTTTTTTGATGTAGGCATTTATTTCTATAAACTTTATTATTAATACAGAATCTCTGCTTAGTGCCCCATGTTAATAATTTTGACTAGACTTTATATCTTTCCACCATTATCTCACTCCCTTTATTTTTATCCCCACAGGCATTCCCTAGATTTCTGTGTATGCAAATTAGAAAAATTAATTAGTTACTTTGGAGTGTAGCATACCTCCTCATGAGTCACACGTTTTATGTCTTCTTTAAGATCCTGCTGGTCCTTGAAACTAGTTGTAGATCTAGAAGCAACAAGGGATGGTGGGTCTGGGTCCTGAGGATTATAAACATTATGATGCGTGGCTGTTGTCTTATGGGAGGTCATTATNAAAAGTCAAGACCCTGTAAGTCTGGGAATTAAATTTGCATTGTAACTTAGCCACTGAAGAAGAAAATTTGGGGGTTGGTTTTCCACATTCTCAGTCCTGAGGCTACAGAAGATAAGAATCTCTTTCAGGGCAGACATAGAGGCCTCAGGTTAAATATGTGGTGCTTGAAGTGGAAATTTGAACCTTTTCACTCATCCTTTTATTTTCCCACTTTGTCCAGTAAGAAACCAGCCAATCTCATTGCACTCATTAGTTTGAAAAACATGTTCAGAAGTCTTATACACAGGATCATGCAGATTCTTGCTTCTTGTAAGTTTTTTATCAAAAGTATCTGTATTAGTCAAGGTTCTCCAGAGAGACAGAATCAATAGGATATGTTATAATTATATGAGAGGGATTTATTAGGGGAATTAGCTCACGCGGCTATGAAGAAAAGTTCCACAATAGGCCGTCTATAAACTGGATGCTGGTAGCGTGGCTCACTCCAAGTCTGAAGGCCTCAAAACCAGGGAGGCTGATGGTGTCCTTGATGTAAGTCCTGGAACCCAAAAGCTGAAGAGTCTCAAGCTGTGATATCCATGGACAGGAGAGAAGAGTGTATCCCAGCTCCTGTGGATCGAGAGAGACCTTCACCTCTTTCCTGCCTTTTGTTCTCTCCAGACCCCTAGTAGATTGGATGGTTCCCACCCACATTTAGGTGGGTCTTTCCCTCCCAGGCCACTCAGACTCTCATACCAATCTCTGCTGGAAACACCCTCATGTACACACCTAAAAAGATAGCTTTACCAGGTTTCTCAGCATTCCCTCATCTAACCAAGTTGACGTCTGGAATTAATCTTCATAAATCCACCCCTTGTCAACTTGGTGTCCATGTTATGTCCTTAAACCATACTTAATTTTCCAGTAATACAATAAAATAATAGTTTTGCCTAGCATGATACACTACCCTGTGTACAACTGGAAATGCATTAATCCTTTTCCAAGAAGAAAAAGGTAAAGTCCTTACATGATATTTATTCTTCTCCCAATATCCCATAACTTAAAATTGCAAATACTATCAAGTAAGGTTAACAAAATTTAAATGCTGGTATAAAGTCAGTAGGTCTCATGGTACATGATAAAGAACAAGAGGAACA
>NW_007748830.1:8457-9610 GCF_000696425.1 Galeopterus variegatus
AATGCCTTTCTTGGCCTCTTGACTCAGAGGCATGAGGAGCCTAAAGTGGCCAGGTGGCAGCCTTAACTTCCAGTTCAATGGGATCATTTTTGTGTTTCCTGATGGAAACATTCCTCCCTCTGGAACCAAGATCTCTGGACCAGCAGAGAATAAATTGTGGGGACAGGAAGCAAAAATTTTGCTAGTGGGTCCCTAGGGGTAATGGTGAGTGGTGCCACTTCTGTTTCCACCCCTTGATTCCTGGACCCGTGAATCCTGGCTATGGGAGAAACAGTACCATGTATTGGCCACTGATTTAGAACATCTACAGCCTTCTGGAGAACTTTGCCCCAGCCCTGCAAGGTATTGTCACCTAGCTGGCACTGTAACTGTGACTTCAAAAGGCCATTTCACTGTTCTATCAGACTGGCTGCTTCAGGATGATGGGGAACATGATAAGACCACTGAATTCCATGAGGATGAGCCCATCACCTCACTTCTTTAGCTGTAAAGTGAGCTCCTTGGTGAGAAGCAATGCTGTGTGGAATGCCATGATGGTGAATAAGGCATTCTGTGAGTCCACGGATGGTAGTTTTGGCCAAAGCGTTTTGTGCTGGGAAGGCAAATCCATATCCAGAGTAAGTGTCTATTCCAGTAAGGACAAAACACTGTCCCTTCCATGATGGAAGTGGTCCAATGTAATCAACCTGCCACCAGGTGGCTGGCTGATCACCTAGGGAATGGTACCATATTGGGGGCTCAGTGTTGGTCTCTGATGCTGGCAGATTGGACACCTTAGCAGTTGCCATAGCCAGATTGGCTTTGGTGAATGGAAGTCCGTGTTGCTGAGCTCATGCATAACCTCCATCCCTGCCACCATGGCCACTTTGTTCATGAGCCCACTCAGCAATGACAGGGGTGGCTGGAGAAAGAGGCTGAACAGTATCCACAGAACAGGTCATCCTATTCACCTGCTCATTAAAGTCCTTCTCTGTTGAGGTTACCTTTTGATGGGCATTCACATGGGAAAAAATATCTTCACATCCTTTGCCAACTCTGAGAGGTCCATTCACATACCTCTTCCCCAAATTTCTTTCATACCAATTTTCCAACCATGTTCCTTCCATGTCCCTGACCATCCAGTCAAACCATTGGCTATTGCCCATGAATCAGT
>NW_007748830.1:11064-11524 GCF_000696425.1 Galeopterus variegatus
GGAATGTGTTGCCTCCAAAATCCAAATAGGCCCACTAGGCGCTGTGCCTCTTTCTTGGTTGCAGGGAGGGCCAGATGTAACAACTTATCCTTTACCTTACAAGGGATATCTTGACAATGCCCCACACCATTGGACCACAGGAAATTTAACTGAGGTAGAAGGCCCCTGAATTTTAGTTGGATTTATTTCCAACCCTTTGACATGCAAACGTCTTATCAGTAAGTCCAGAGCCGTTGCTACTTGATGCTCAGTAGGTTCAGTCAGCATAACATCATCAACGTAATGGACCAGCATAATGTCTTGTGGAAGGGAAAGGTGATCAAGATCCATGAGAACTAAATTGTGACAGAGGGCTGGAGAGTTATTATACCCCTGGGGTAGTACAGTAAAGGGGTATTTCTGGCCTTGCCAGCTGAAAGCAAACTGCTTCTGGTGGGCCTTATGGACAGGAATGGAGAAA
>NW_007748831.1:0-882 GCF_000696425.1 Galeopterus variegatus
TTGCAGAAAGTGCTGGGATCCACTCTCAATTTTCTAGACCTGTTAACTTTTACTACTCTTTTATAAGAGAGTGAGAAATGGAAAATTTTAAGAAACAGACAAGGTAGTGTCTAAGAATTGTATATACTCTCTAAGATTCAATGTACTGTCTTTGAAATAAACTTTCATATTTAATGCTCTCTCCTTAGTCCCAGGAAGCTTTCATATGCTTCCTTTGTATAGAATCAAGGCTAGCCCAACCAATCAGACCGACAAACATGCCCCACNGCCTTCTGCCTTTTGAGGACACAGCATTCCTCCTCTCCAGAAGATGAAGCAACAAGGTGCCGTCTTGGGAGCAGAGAGCAGCTGAACCTGCCAGCAACTTGATCTTGGACTTTCCAGACTCCAAAACTGTGAGAGATAAATTTCTGTTCTTTATAAATTGCCCAGTCTTGTGTATTTTGTCACAGCAGCAAAAACAAAATACAGCACATATCTGATGTTCCTATTCTACATTACCCCAGAATTAGTTCTTCAACTTAGCTCTTCCTGGAAATTCCAGTTCACTCATATATCTCTTTTTTTCATTTAATATATATGATAGTCCCAGGCAGGTGCTAAGGCATGCTCATTAAGTTAATCATCTTGACAGCCCATGATGTCTGCCATTTTCCTCTTCTTAGCACAAACAAAAGAGGAAAATGGAAGACCCCATTGGAGGTTCCATTGATACTGGTTCCTAACATAAGTGTCACTGTTGGCATAACCAGCAATAGTGCTTGTGCTTCTGATGCCCAGTGTGAGATCTCTGTCTGGCCATGGGTGTTAGTACCTAATTCTTGCAGAAAGTGCTGGGATCCACTCTCAATTTTCTAGACCTGTTAACTTTTACTACTCTTT
>NW_007748831.1:1642-11522 GCF_000696425.1 Galeopterus variegatus
ATGCTTCCTTTGTATAGAATCAAGGCTAGCCCAACCAATCAGACCGACAAACATGCCCCACAATGGTAAACCAGGTTAGATTTGACTATAGGCTTATTTAAATATATATATATATATTTATATAGGCTTATATAATTTATTTATATAGGCCTATATATATATAATTTCCTCATTTGTATTTACCAAATTTGAAGCCACAGCTCTGGTTTGTGTCCTTTACTATTTCACATATCAGATATTGCCTAGCCTCTTTGTTGACCCCACAATAGCATAGTGGCGTAGCAGCATCTCTCAAGCAGGAACCCACAGTTAATCACACAGTGTTATGAACCATAGCTGGTTATATGAGTGAGTCATTAAAGACTTCATCTTTTTTTAATGAGGCCTGATATGGGCCATGTCATCTGCATTAATTATAGTAGTAGAGCTTATTAAGGAACAGAACATGTAGAGATATTTTCTCAATGGTCCCTGAAGGACAACTGGAGACCTTCATTTTCAAGATTATAATTAGCCAACAAAAATCCTTATCTTGGGGAGGTGCTAAATATTTTTAAATATTTGAGGCAACAAAAGAAAATTCTATTTCTGGTCAAGAGAAAAGACAAACCTCAAAATATGGAAAAGCACAGGGACTCAGAGTCAGACCCTCCAAAAAATTAATTTGAACTTTATAAAGTGACCTTAAGTAATACTGTCAACTTCAGTGAACAACAGTTTTATCATTCATAAAATAATAATTTGCAGGATTTTTCTATATAAACCAGATGATAAAAATAAAGCAACTATTACAGTGCTTGTACCATGGAAAATAACCAACAACTACTAGTTACTGTTAAAATTTTATTGGCTTTGTTATTCTCTAGCCATTACTCACCACAAGTTTTCCTTTTAAATATTTATTTTATCTAAATCGTGACTTTTATTGCCTAAAAACTGATGTCAGCAGCACATAACTACTGACATTTTTTTTTTTTTTTTAATGAATAAGAATTAGCAAGTTACTAGCAGGAACAAAATCACTGTTTTAAGTTCTTTCAAAGAATAATATTTATTGACCAATTGCTATGTATGCTGTGCCAGGAGAGGAGAACTGAAGGAAAGACAGGGATTCTTTAGTGAAGTGGGCTTTAACCCACAACCTCTAATGCCTAATGCAATGTACACTTTCTTTTATCACAGTCTCCCTTTCTTATCAATACCAGGATTTGTTCCCTATCTCCTTACCTGGGAAATACATCACAGAATATTCATGTTCAGCTAGGTCTTGGTTTTCTCCACCAGGAACACAAAAAGAAATTTACAAACATGCAAAGAGCGAGGGCAAGAAGACAGACATAAGTAAACTGTGGGTTACCTGGGGTAACTCCGCTGAAAAGCAATGTTTACAGATCTTAAGGGACTTGCTAAGGATTGTGATGAGCCAAAGTGGAAGCTAAAGTCTATTCTTTGAATGACTTTATAATGTTAAATCCAGCTGAGTGATTTCCTCACTTTTGACAGTTATTATTTCTTTGTATATTTCAGCTTTTTGTCTTTATGTTAAGCTGGGTTTAGTTAAGGTTGAAGGACTATATTTTCTTTCTTCTTTCTCTCTCTCTCTCTCTCTCCCTCCTTCTTTATTTCTTTTATTTTAAATTTGTCCAGTTTTTCTTAATTCTTAAGTGGATTCACAGACTTTGTACGTAAGCCAAGAATTTGTGTTACTTCCCTGTGTTTTATTGAATGGTAACTCATTGACAGAAAAAAAAAAAAAAACAGAAATTCTTACATTTTCAGAAGTGATGTATAAGAAAAAAATCTTTGAGATAGAAATACGTGTGTGAGCATTTCTACCTATGCTAATGGTTGAGTGACATCTTTGCATTGATTCTAAGTCATAGAAGAAAAGTTGTGCCGGTCACTGCAGAGTGATATACTCTAAATCCTTAAAAAAGACAACACTGTGCTTCTACTCCAGAATTTGAGTTCTTTAGTGGATAAAAAAAAGTATTTCACCTGTGAGTGACCTTAGACTTCTAATCCAAGACTCTCTTATGATAGATAAGGATTTTGAGGCTTAATAAGGGAAATGACATGCTAAGCACCACAGGGTGAATTTATAAATGCATTAAAACTAGATAAAAGACCTCCTGGAAGATTATAGTACTCCATCACTAGTACTCCATCACGCACAACTACAAGGAATATAAAGGGAAAACCTTCTTCATTGTTTCCAGATAACATCATAAACCTCTCATGCAGCACCCTTCCCACGTCCTGGCTTGGTTTGTCTACAAGACCGGAATACTTCGATGAAATCTGATAGTACTCCATCACGCACAACTTCAAGGAATATAAAGGGAAAACCTTCTTTATTGTTTCCAGATAACATCATAAACCTCTCATGTAGCACCCTTCCCACGTCCTGGCTTGGTTTGTCTACAAGACCGGAATACTTCGATGAAATCTGATGGAAGTCAGAGGAGCTAGGTTTCTACTCTATCATTACCACTTTGTACTCATAATTTCTAAATGGTTAATTTCCTCCTCTTATTAAGCACCTTTTAAATGTGCTACTCATGATTTCATTATAGTCCCTCCCCTGAGAACTGAGGTGTGCTTCCAGGGGAACTAGCCAGACAATATTCTGAGTGTAGGCACCATCCTGCCCCTCTCCCTCCACAACCAGAATAACCTGAAGGGATCATTCCTATATGACTTGGCCATCTTATTCTTTCAGGAGAGCCCCCTCCTCATAAGCAGCCATGGTCCTTACTGCAAGCATAGGCTGATGATGCATACTGAGGTCTTCCAGAGTGGCTCACAGAAGCCTGGCCTCAAGGGTGGTTATGACTGAGCCTCCTAAAATGAGACCTGCTGTAAGAGTTAAAGGGTTTTGGACTGGACTCTACTGATAACAAAGCAACTGAAGAGTATTCAGCAGATAAGCAAATTGAATTAGCATTTTTAAGTATTTCTCTTTAGCTTAATACCCATAGAAAGAATAAGAGCTTGACTGAAGGAGGCAGTCGTTGTGAAGTGTACAAAGAAACAAAGCTCTCTGACAAAAATCAGTAGCTCTTGACTATGATTCTTCAGAAAATTCAGGACACACTCTCAGCTTCTCTCATCGGGACAGGCAGGAAATGAATTGTCAGAATAACCTTCTACAGCAGGACCGAGTGATGTCAGCAACAAAAAGAGCTTGGCTGATGGAAGGACAGCAGGAATCCAGATGATACCTCTTATCTCAGGCACAGCCATGGTTGGCTAACCTCAATTTTAACCCATGTGAATTGAAAGTAGGAATCAAACTAAAAATCATAAAACCAGTCTGAAAATAGCTTCTCAGATCCTCCTTCCTTTTCTCTTCCTCTTTCGTAGAATACTGTAATTGTAGGGGATTTCAACACTAAAAGAAAGGTTAGGACAGCTCAGGAAGCAAACCCTACCATAAAGAGTAGAAAGATTTATATGCTGGGGAAATGAGCTCAGATACCGAAGAGAAAATGAGGACTGGTGTAGTCACAGGAGGTATTTGGAAACAAAGCCTCTGCCCTGTTAGGTCAAGCATCTAGCATAGAAGTGGCTAAACAAAAATAGAGGAAACTGACAAAGGTCTTTCTGTGAGCATGCCAGAAAGAAAATCTACCTGCAATTATTAATAGTCATTAAAATATTAAAACATCTAATTCCAAAAGAGTTAGTAACAACAACAAAAAATCACAAAAACATATAAAAACAGTAATATACATTATAAAAACTTCATGAAAGTAGAAAAGTCTTTCTTCATTTAAAAATTACACCTAGTGTGGAAAATTTTTTGAACAACATCTCTGCTTATATGTTTATATTAGCATTTGGGTAATAAATATATGAATTCACTTATAGCTTTGTAGAAAGGGTAAGAAGCAAAGATCACTTAATAATATATGGGTTCCAAAGGTACACAAATATGTCCAGTATTTTTATGCACCAAAAGGTGTTTTTGATCTAGAAATTTGAAATCTAAGGTACTTGGGCCCTGTGTTTCTGAGTGTTATGTTGGTGTGTATTTGGACGTGGGGGTGGAAAGGGAGTCCTATTTATAATTATAGTACAGAATGAGTAATAGTAAGGATAATCAGTATTTTTTAGAATTTACTACATGACAGGCACTATGCTCACCATTTTACATACTTCAGTTTACCCACAGGTCAGTGAACCTGTGCCGCTTTAATTTTTTTGGCCAGAACGTTGGTAAATATTTGTAGTAACAGAACACTAACTGCATAAATTGAATTTTTGTCTTTACTAAATATATCTCCTTATTTCTCATATGCAAAGCTAGCTTGACGCCTAGGAAAAAATAAGAACAAAATAATTTAAATAAGAAGATGTAATTTCAAATCTTAACCCTGTTAATTCTTATCTGTGCTATTGAGAAAGGCACCATTCTTGACCTTCTGGGCTCTCAAATATATAAGGTGGGTCATGAGCTTTGCCCTGTGTATCTCACTGGTACATTTTAGTGTAGTAATGAGATGATGATTATAACATGTCTTTGCAAATTGTAAAAAGCCAGAAAATATAATTGTTAATTTCTTTTTAAGTATATGCAAATTTCTCTGAATCACTAGAGTTGTACAAACAGATACCATTTATTTCAAATATAAAGCAAGATGCTGGTGTTTGTTACAATTTGCATACATGGTAAAGAGTAGAAGAAAACAGAGCAGCAGCTCAACTTGCCATCCTCTTGTGCCTTGAAATTACAATATTCTTTGAAAAACTCTCATGCAGAATAAATATATTGAATTAACAGTACCTGCTAAGTCTGCTGCATGAAAAATCACCCCAAAGCTTTAAATTGCAACCATTTATTTGTTCGTGATCTTACAATGTGAAATGGGTTCAGCTGGGTAGTTCTGCTGGTCTTACCTGAGGTCTCTGCTGCTGCAGTCCTCCGAAGGTTAAACTGAGGTAGAATGATTCAAGATGGGATTGATAATATGCTAATTCAGCTGGATGGCTGGAATCACTAGGAGCCTCTCTTTCTATGCAGCATCTCCAGCAGGGTAGTGTGGCTTCTTTACTTGATGGCACGGGGATGCAGGGGGTGACCATGGAGGCTGCAAAGTCTCTTAGGTCTAGAAGTCACACAGCATCCCTTGTGCTGCAGTTCATTGGTCAACATAAGTCACAGGGCCAGATCAGATGCAAGGGGAGGGTAAGACTACACTTATTGATGGGAGGAGAAGGAAGATCCCATTTCAAAAGAACAAGCAAGAAGTGGAGGATTGTTAAGTCATCTTTGGAAACCTCTTCCACATGAGCTTAGTCCCTTAAGAAAGCCATTAGTGATTTCTGCAAGGAACCCACCTTTCTAAGGTCAGGGGTTTCTTATGAGACGGGAGAACTGTGCACCTCTAACAGAGACCCAAGGAGTGGGGTTATCCACACTGATTATCCTTCTTACTGACTAAAATTCTTTTGCTGGCTATTTTGAGAAAGAGAGAAGTAATTTTGTCTCTTTGTAATTAACAAAAGACTTGCACAGACAGAACTCACAGGAATACCATCTCTCCTTGGGATAAAAGAAGGAACAATGTAAGTACTCCTCTAATATTAATTTATGCCCTTTTCATATACTTGTTCAGTAAATCTACTTATACCAAATGAATGGGGAATACATGGGAGGAAAAAGATTGGGGAGAGAGAAATTATGGTTTACACATGCTGGGTTGAAAATAACTGTGGGACATCCAGTTGGATAACTTGATATAAAAGTTACATATGGTGTTTTCTGCCTTTATTTAAAAATATCCTCAACCGTGAGCACAGAACAAAATCATTACTATATGTTCTGATCTGCCAGGTGAGACTGGTCTGTTCAAGTAGAAAAGACTGATCATGAATGCAATTTATCTTTGACTCTTTTCCTTTTTAAAGTAAAGATAATATATTTTGTCAACAAAGATTACAGTAAGTATTCTAATGTCAGATCTATAAATTATAAAGTGTTCTGCAACATTTTTCTAAGTTCATTTTGTAAAGTAGGCTTAACATGTAATTATTCTTTATAATTTTGTTTGTATATATATTTGGTCATGTTGGGAGTGAGAAGCTTGTATTACAAACTTAAAGAAAAGCTATTCGCTAACATTATGTGCCCCATTGACTGTTTTTACATTGTATGGACAAACTACAGTTGTCCTTTGCTGTCTGCAGCGGATTGGTTTCAGGATGCCTGAATATACCAAAATCTGTGAATACTCAAATCTCTTACATAAAATGGCATAGTATTTGCATATAATCTAAGCACATCCTCCTGTACAATCTAAATGTTACATGAACAGTTTTTATACTGTGTTGTTTATTCACTTGTATTAATGTTATTGTTATATTGTCATTTTTATTGCTTTTTAAAAAATATTTTCAATCTGAGGTTGTTTGAATCCACAAATAAGGAAGACTGACTGTATATGATTTCTGGCAATTTTAGAAGTTTGGCAATCATTTCCTGGGAATGGAAAATATATTTTCCAAGATCTTAAATATCAATTCTATATCAGGCTATATTGTTGGTCTACTGGTTTAGGGGTTGCCAAAGTATGACCCTTGGTTGTCATCTGACCTATTGCCTGTTCCGGTAAATAAAGTTTTATTGGAACACAGCCATGCCCATTTGTTTACATATTGCCTATGGTTGCGCTGAGGTTGTTTGAATCCACAAATAAGGAAGACTGACTGTATATGATTTCTGGCAGTTTTAGAAGTTTGGCAATCATTTCCTGGGAATGGAAAATATATTTTCCAAGATCTTAAATATCAATTCTATATCAGGCTGTATTGTTGGTCTACTGGTTTAGGGGTTGCCAAAGTATGAACCTTGGTTGTCATCTGACCTATTGCCTGTTCTGGTAAATAAAGTTTTATTGGAACACAGCCATGCCCATTTGTTTACATATTGCCTATGGTTGCTTTTGCACTACAGCAAAGACTGAATGGCCTGCAAAGCCTGAAATCATGACTTTCTGTCGCTACCTCAGAAAAAAGTTTGATGACCTCTGGCCTGTTTAATCATGCCATATCTTTCTATTCCCATTTTCCAGAATTCAATGATTGTATAAATTTATCCTGAAGGCTTAGGAGCTATTGAAGGTGTTTGGGCCAAGTGAAAGCATGGTAATACACATGTCCTAGAAATATTAACCTGACTGATGAACAGAAGCACAGAGGGGAGGGTGGCAAGAATAACAGCTATTATCACAAATGGAGTAAGCATTAATTCCTATTTAGAAACTCAAAATAAAAATAACTGTTCTATGAACAGGACATGTGAGACATCAGAGGTAAAGTTATTTAAGAATTTTGTCTCAAATCAACACTAATTACAGACAATTCAAAGAATATGTCTGCCATCACTGCTAGAATATTTTTTTCTCCAGTGAATAAGTACAGACAGTATGGAGGGGCTGTCAACCCCCGGGAAAAATACATATGAATGTTTAAAGGTAAAGAAAGATAAATCCTCATAAGACACAGCTTATAGGAGATGCTGTTTATATTTTGTTATTAAGACATTGCTCTATTCCTGTTATTTGCATTTTCCCTATAATTTCAGCAGTCAGTAAAGATTACTAGCAATAGCTTATTAGTTAATGTCAAGAACAGATGTCTGTTTCCCTTGAGGCATTTTAATCAGGTCATTGAAAGGAAACTCAGCAGCTGAAAGCTATCTATTTTCTTTGTGATGATTGCATAATATAATTAAAAGTATCATATCAGCATCCCATGTCAGAAGAGAGAAGCTCTATGCATGAGGTCTCATAGATGTGAATTGCAAGCATTTTTAACACTTGCGGAAACTGTCATATAAATCATGACCTCATACTGTAGGACTCCATTAGCTTTTTGGTGCTCATGCTTGCTGGCTATCAGTGAAAAGAATTCCAGAAAATTTCTAGCCTTCAAAATCATAAATCCCATATAGTGTCAGTTGCATCGAGAACACTCATGCAATTCACATATCTGTGGACAGAACTCGTGCCCTTTACACATCAATTTCCAAAGCCACACAAAGATACAGACACATCCAGAAAATATCACATGGTGCATGTCCCACAAGGGGGAGCCTCTTGGAATTTGAAGTCAAAAGAGTAGAATTCTCTTTCTAGCTATCCCACTTAATAGCTGAATAAACTGAGCAAGTTATGAATATTTGCATTTTTGAGCTCAGTTTCTTCATACCTCACAGCACTGTGTCTTCTGCAATAAGATACCTTTGAAGCAATTGCACATGTGCTGCCTAAGGGGATACTTGTTAGCAAACTTACTATATTAATTATCCCAACATATAGTATGTTTGGCTTCTTTTTACTGTTTTAAAATGAGGTGTAGTGTATATGCACCAAATTGTACAGCTCTTCAGTGTTCAGATGAATGAGTTTTGAAATTTTATACACTCACGTGACCCCAAAGAAAACAAGACATAGAATTTTTCCACCATATCAAAATTTTCCCTGAACCCCTTCCCAGGCAATTCCAATTGTTAGCCTCCCAAGAGAGGCAACCACTTTCTGATTTCTGCATTGCCTCTTTTTGGTCTTCAAATAAACAGAATTATACAATATGCAATTTTTGTGTTTTTGGTTTCTTGCTCTCTACATAATGATTTTGAGATCTTTCCATGTAGTTGTGTGTACCTTTTCATTACTCTTATTAGTATTCAATTCTCTGATTATACCACAATTTTTCTATATTAGTTGTTTCCAGTTTGGGGCTATGATAAATCAGGTTGCTATAAATATTCTTGAACAAGTCTTTTTGGATCCTTATTTTCATTTCTCTTGGGAAAATATATAGGAAGGAAAATGCTAAGAAGGAGGGAAGGTGCATGCATGATTTTATAGGAAACTGCCCAGATTTTTCCACAGTGCACCTACCATGTCACACACACAGCAGAAATAAATGAGCACTCAGTTGCTGTACATGTTTGGAAACATTTGATATTATTTTTGTTGTAGTCAAAACGGAGATATAGAACAGACCCCATCTATCCAAAATTTGGTTCTGATGTCAAGACTGATGACACCACATTTATACCAAGGGGGTGTAGAAAGGTTTATTACTGACATAATGAGACTGTCTCGGGAGAGCAGAGCAGGCTCCCAACTAGATCCAAAAAAAATGGCTTGAGCAAGCAAGGAAAGGTGACTTGCTTGGGGTTTTACGTTCTTTGGAGCCTGTCTCAGGAGAGCAGAGCAGGCTCCCAACTAGATCCAAAAAAAAATGGCTTGAGCAAGCAAGGAAAGGTGACTTGCTTGGGGTTTTACGTTCTTTGGAGTTGGAGTGAGGATTCCTGCATGTAGGCCAGGGATTGAACGTCTTTACCTCCCAACCAGTGTCAAACAAGGGAGCATGAGGCTTTCTTAGTTCACCCAAATATGGGCCAGGAAGAGGGAATGGGGGTAATGAGAATTAAAAGCTGTCAGCAGTCGAACAACCAATACAAAGGTGATAGGAGAAAACAGATAGGAGAAAAGATTTCTGGTGTTCCATTGCACAGTGCAGTATTTCAAAATAGCTAGAAAAGGGATTTTGAATGTTCTTACCACAAAGAAATGATAAATACTTGAGATGATGAATATGCTTATTATCCTGATTTGATCATGACACGATGTATATACGTATCAAAACATCACATTGAACCCCATAAGTATGTACAATTATTATGACACTTGCGGAAACTGTCAATTAAAAATGAAATAAAACTTAAAAGAGAGCAATTGAACAAAAACCAAAATAGACAATTATTTGCAGTTTATCTTATAATTTTATGTTTTCTACTGAAATAATATCTAATTTTAGTTTTAACTTAATTTTGCCAGATGACTATTGAGGTTGAACAAATTTA
>NW_007748832.1:0-1195 GCF_000696425.1 Galeopterus variegatus
TCGTGATATGCTCCAGTGATATATGCAAAATATACTATCAACTGAGAGGCGTACAGAGTAATAGTATAACGCATTGATACTGCTAATAACTTTAATGTTGATTTGAAAGTTAAAATGAAAGAGATCCAGAAATTTCATGAACTTTCATGCTTAGGTTTACATTCATAGGTTTAATGTTTTGACACCTAAACTTTAATTTACATAAACTAGATATAGTTGTTGTTTTCTAACATTTTGCTTAAATCTGAGGTTAAAGAGTTGAACCTGATAACATTAAAGTGATATCAGGGAAAAAAAAAACTTTATCTTCAACAAAGCATGACTAGGAGAATGTCTAGACTTCTGGGCAACCAGAGAATGAAAGAAACATAAAGAGGAATAAATGCATATATATTTGCCATATCCTTACCTTCAGTGAGTAAATATATTACTCTTTTTTTTTCATAAATGGGATGATACAATAAGTAATGTTTAGGACATGTAGCTTGGAAGTTTCGGGCAAGAAATATAATGGAATTTCAACCAAAAATAGTAATAAAACTCATATCTTTTAGACACAAAGCTCTATTTTTAAAATAATTATAGATAACTACCTGTTACAGAATATACATTATTTTGCACCTGCTTAGTCATTTATACTTGTGTTTTAACATTTTTTGTGGCTTTCAAGTAAAACGGACCTCAGATTACCTCTCTGATGTACACAGCCTTGGGCAAGTCAGTGATTTCCTCATACGTTGAATAGGTATAATGGCATTATCTACATTAGAGGTTATTCATGAGATTGAGTTTCATGAAGCCTACAAACCATCTGTGGCTATTATATGCTATTTAGTACTTATTCATAATTTAATATACATTAAGCATTCAATATATGTCAGATATGTTAATGTTAGTACTTTTGAATCTTTTAGGATATTATTATTACTATCAGCATTTACATTAGTATAATTTTAAGTTTTGGTGTGTTTATCCAGGAGTTAAATGAGTTGAAAGAGACAGATGCATGAGGGTCTTTAGTGGCAATGGATTCATATATTTGTTTATGTGATTCTTGTAGCACAGATAAGACTTGAGTAAGGAAATGGGAGGTAAATGCATTTTATTAATCAGTCAATCGTTTTCTAAGCATGTACCACATAACTGGCACTATGCTAATTTCTGAGTAATCAAGTATAATCGTGCATGATTTTTC
>NW_007748832.1:1249-3290 GCF_000696425.1 Galeopterus variegatus
TTAATGTTAGTACTTTTGAATCTTTTAGGATATTATTATTACTATCAGCATTTACATTAGTATAATTTTAAGTTTTGGTGTGTTTATCCAGGAGTTAAATGAGTTGAAAGAGACAGATGCATGAGGGTCTTTAGTGGCAATGGATTCATATATTTGTTTATGTGATTCTTGTAGCACAGATAAGACTTGAGTAAGGAAATGGGAGGTAAATGCATTTTATTAATCAGTCAATCGTTTTCTAAGCATGTACCACATAACTGGCACTATGCTAATTTCTGAGTAATCAAGTATAATCGTGCATGATTTTTCTGTCAAAGAATTCATAATTTGGGGATAGAATTTGATAAGTAAATCAGGGTTTAAAATGTGTATGGGTTATATTCAGGAGCACAGATAAGAGGAATGACAATTCAGATGGCTAGTCAGGAAAGACTTCAAAGGCAAGAGGAACAAATGAGATGGTATTCAAGCAGGAAAAATAAGCATGCAATACAGAGGTGACGCTGAGGAATCTAAAATGACTACAGTCAAGTCTGGAGATGTGTTTCTCAAAGAATTTGGTTCAATAGATGAAGTAGAACCAGTTTGTGCATTACCTGAAATGTGTAGGAGAGTCTGTAGACACTGGAGTATCACTGGGAAAATTGGAGCAGGGGAATAAAACAAACAAAAATTATTTGGCAAATTATACCAACATTATATTACAAACAAGCTTCCCTTTTTTATTTTATTTTATTTATTTATTTATTTATTTTTTTGTCTTTTTCGTGACCGGTAAGGGGATCGCAACCCTTGGCTTGGTGTCGCCCACACCACGCTGAGCCAGTGAGCGCACCGGCAGTCCCTATATAGGATCCAAACCTGCGGCGGAGTGTCGATGCGCTCCCAGCGCTGCACTCTCCCTAGTGCACCACGGGGCCGGCCCCTTCTCTTATTTTTTTAAGTGTGTATCAGATTGATTCCTGAAGAGAAAGGGAAGCCTATCACATTGCTGACTTTGCAACTGCCTTCAAGAAAGACATCTGGAAGTCACATCCATCCTAAGGAGCTGGGCTTTGTCAGCAACACTGGTTTATGTAAAAGTGCCAGTAGGTCTTTTCTTCACTCAAATAACAGCCTTCTCCTGCCCACCATCCTACAGTCTGAATGCATTCTTTTTGAATTAATCACTTAGCTAATGAGAATCTCTTTCAAATAAAAGGAACTATTCTTGCATTTAATATTTCAGAAATAAGATTTGATTGTTTTGCTTGTTTAATGTCAATATAATTTAAATTTTTCAGCTTTATGTCCCTTGTGGAACACATTAACATACTTCTTTCCCTTTGCATCCTTATATGTCAAAGGTACGTTAAAAAATATATCTCCAATTGCCATCATCAAACCTTTGTGAATATCAACAACAAAAAAGAAAAATAGAAGATATTTTAAGGGTCGAAAAATTTAGGGTAAAAATTGCCCTGAAAAATATAACACAAATACGAGTATTAGTCACAATCACATATGTCACAGCATCTGTATCATAAGGATACAATTGTATAACAAATATAGCTTTTGAAAGAATAGGAAGAGTTTGCATTTTGCTTAAATTAAGTAGCATTTTACCCCACTGCCTCTGTACTTGAACTTGTACAAAACACAAAGTGGGGCCTTTCATACTAAGTAAAAGACATCTTTGAATACTAACTATATTATGCATTATAGGCTCCCTGAAATACCAGCAGATTTGTACATGCTTCTTACCTCATAAAGTGACTTATTGATAGAGCTACTGTAACCTGATGATAGAAATCCCATTTTTAATGGCTCATATCATAGAAAATCATGAGTTATTTTCCTGGTGAGCAGGAAAAAGGCTGGTGACGAGAATTGTAGCTACAAAATTACAGTAAATGAGGCAAAAAATATTATTTGGATAAGCAGAGACATTATCTTATTAAAGATTTAAATTAAAAACATTAAAAAATACAGAAAAAAAGTTATATAAAATGCTTCATTTCCTGAAATTTAGTTTATACTGGCAACATTTTTCTTATCATAA
>NW_007748832.1:4376-5401 GCF_000696425.1 Galeopterus variegatus
AGCTGGCAGCTGCTCAAGCAGGCTCTTTGGAGACAGCAGGAGGGAAATAATGGACTGAAATTTAGTAGTTCACCTGGCAATAATCAGGTTGATCTGTAATTCAGAAGGGTATTTGGGTCTTTTAAGATTAATTTTGTCAGAGATATTGCTTTCCATAGATTCAACTTGGAGGACATCTGCTTCATTATTTAGTGTCTTCAGAACTCAATTAGTAATTCAGTGGATTCAGTAAGCATGAGATTGAAGTGAAGGAATTGGTTGATCTGCGGAATTTTCTATCTATGCTATTATAGATCCTATTATATTATCCTTATTATATGAGAAAATAAGTAACCGGGACACTCATATCACCGGTAGAGTTCATTCTCCTTGCACAGGTCTGGATACGTGTTGTTAAATTACTTGATTAAACTTTTATAATGTCCTTTTTCAATAAGTAAGGAAATAAATAAACCTTATCTATCAATAATTTCTATGATGTTCTCTATCAAAATGTCAGTAAGATCAAAATTTTCTATCATTTGACACTATTATTGGATAACCATTTCACATTTGACTGCATCTTTTTTTTCATTTACAATATTTTACCTTGATAACTCTCTTTCTAGGAAGACATCATAACACCCTTATTGAGTTTTAGATAGTATTTTCTAAACTTTTCAGGGACTTAAGATCCTCTATGTATTAATCTTAGTATTGGTATGCTCTTTAAAACATATTGATAGTAAAGAAATTTTTTCTATCACTCCTGAAATTATACCAGGGTGTGGATATTGTGTTTACCCATTAGTGCTTTCTCTGAGATCAGATAAATGATCTTCATTTTTAAGATAAGAAAAAAAAAATTGCCAAAAGAAAACTAAAAGCTAGTTAGAGGCTAAATAAAATTTAGGTCTCTTGATTCTAACTTTTAAAAGTTTGTATTAGCTATCTTTATGTGTGGAAATTTAAAGGAGGCATTGTTATTATTTGACCACTTTTTTTTTTTTTTTTTGTCTTTTTGTCTTTTTCTGTGTCCGGCAACG
>NW_007748832.1:10132-11522 GCF_000696425.1 Galeopterus variegatus
GTTGCTAAGTTAGAGCAAGCCCGTTTACAAAAGCAGATAGCGCAGGTTAGAAGTTTTCACATGATTGGGAGTTGGGCTTATTATTGTAAATACAATTTGATATCTAAGATAAAACTGACTAGAGAGGAAAAAGCTAGGATGTACTTCATTTTTAAAAATCCTTAGTAAAAATAATGTAGTCAGACAATTATAGACCAACAAAACTGATCTTGATTCCAATGCCTGATTACAAGATGCTAGTAAACTTCCCGAAGATAATATACAGAGTGAATAGAACCACAAAAACAATTGAGGGTAGGTCTCCTATAGTCAAAATCTCAATTTCTCTTCAGTTATCTAGTCATTTAGATCTCAGTTATATTTAAGGACTCAAATTATCCACATGTGTGTGTCAAACAGGTACAAATCTATTCTACGTACCTTAAGTGAATCATCGTGCAGTATGTATTGAAACACCACAGTGTACCCCACAAATATGTACAAGTAAATGTTGAAATAAAAAATAAATAAATTAGTTACCATAAAAAAACTCAATGATATAATGTTGTATATACAAAACTTTGATTGAATAAATTGGCAGATTGACTATTTAACTTTAAACCTTGAGTTTGCTTCCATTTTAGAAATCTATCTAATGGTTTTGTTAGTATACTTTTGTGGTTTTCAAACAGCAATATGCATAGCATGATTTGAGAACATAAACAAGGGGCACCAAACTAAGGGAGAGTTTATTTATTCATTAAGATTATTATATCATTATATTATTAACAGTTAGAAATAGCTGTTATTTGTGAATCTCCACTAACAGACATTATTCAGTGCCCATTTCAACACTAAACTTAAACTGGAAACACACAATCATATCAATTGTATTTTTTTTTTTTTTTTGTCTTTTTCTGTGTCCGGCAATGGATCGCAACCCTCAGTGTTGCTCCCGCACCGGACCGGGACCGGCAACGGGACCGCAACCCTCGGCATTGCCCCTGTGCCTCGCTCAGCCAGTGAGCGGGAACCGGTCTGTATGTGGGATCCGAACCCTCGGCGGGAGCGCCGCTGCGCTTCCCAAGTGGCGCACTAGCGCAGTGCGCCACCGGGCCAGCCCTGTATTTTGTTTTAAAGTCAAATATTATCCTCGTTTTGCCCAAATACCCAAAATATTTTGGCAGACTTTCTATTTTAACAGACATTCAAGTAAGGAATTTCTTATTTTAACTATGCTCTTGAAATATTATTAGTTTTATTTTACTTTTATTTTTTAGTTCACATAAATGCATTTCTTAGGGGAAAAAATAGTCTCTTAAGCTAGCGAGAGGGTCACAAGACCAAACAAAGGAAGTCATGAGACCATGTGCCTTATTTTACCCTCTCTGAGATCTACACAGAAATTTTT
>NW_007748833.1:0-11521 GCF_000696425.1 Galeopterus variegatus
AGAGCCAACTGGTAAGCAGAAAGAGATAATCCCAGTGATATTTTACTTTGCATTGTAAAGATGATCATCTTTTCACAGGGCCTTGGTATTTCCTTTTCCATGATCTGGGGGCCTAATGCTTCACCCAAAGATATTTGAGTGGGACCTTCCTCATGCTCCTCACCTTCTGCGGTGGGTCCTGAAGGTGAAGCTGCTCTGGCATGGAGTGGGAAAAGGACTGTGTGGGGCTACGGGGTGGGGCTTCTGCACCTTCCTTATTTTTGTTCCTTGCTTTGGATCATGGGGGGAAGTGGAGAGGAGAACAAGGTGGCTCGACACCATTTAGGAAAAGCTTCTTAGATTCTCCCAAGATAGCTTCTAAGATGTTCTCCCACAGGAGAGAGGAAGGTTGTTCTTCCTCTTGTCTTCCATTCTTCATTCTTCCTTGGGAAAAGTCAACACTGGACAGAACTAAGAGGTAGGTGACCACAGAAGAGGTCACCACAGAAGAGGATGGGTTCTAGGAGTGTCAGAGGCAGTGGGATCAACACGATGACTTCTCCATGCCGCTCCTGGCCCTGTGACTTCCCCTGTGTGAGAGGAATCTACCTCCCCTTACGCCTTTGTATCTAAGTCTGATTCTCTCCTTGTCGGCAGTGATAGACTTGGATCTTGATAAATGGTTTTATTTGATTAGATAAGGGTCTTCAAAGCATTGATTTTCTTTCTTTTTGGCTGGCAGTATGGGGATCTGAAGCAGAGCATTGATTTTAAATCCAAGTGTTGAGAAGGTGAAAAGGAGGCTGAGGGAGCAGACTGAGAGGCCTGTAGCTCTAGAATAGAACTGGAATCAGAAACAAGTCTGTTAAACCCACCTGGCATGCTTCTCTATCCCTGGCCTCCTCCTGTTTCCTCTCATCTGAGCTCATGTCACTGTCTTTTTCCACTTTTTCTCTTCCCCCATCTTTTCATAGTTTTCTGTAAACCTCTTCAAAATATATTGGTCATTGTACTGGGATCTGACAATATGACTCCAAAATACCCAGGTAGTTTATCCACAGCTGGGTCCATTGAGCCATAGCCTAGGTCCTCTGTGTGTCCCTGAATCCTGTCTGCAGCCATGAGGCTGGTCTTCTGTTTGCAAGTTTCAGAGCTGCAACCTCAATTAGTTTAGACCAAAAAAAAAAAAAAAGGAATTTGTAGGACCACAGAATCCAAGGAAGTGTCAAACAACAACCTGCAGGGGAGTCAGGGACACAGCTGGGCATCTGGGTGTCAGAGCTGGTAGAACCACAGGCTGAGTTTTCAGAATGCTCTCAGCTCTTCCTCTTTTCTCTCACTGGTGACTGAATATCTCCCCTTAGTAGATTCTGTGTTCTATACGTCAGTTGCTGTGATAAATGAATTCTCATTCTCAATTCCATGTAGGGAATCCCAGGAAAGACCTTTGCTCTTCTCCCTAGGAAAGCGATCTGGCTAGTGGCCAGGGTAATATACAGCTGATAGCACTGCTAGATTGTGCTCATGTTTTGAGGGCCATTCTCAGAGAAGAGGAAATCACTGCAAGCCAGGAAGACTCCCAAGGGGCCTCAGCCTCTGTCCCTGAGGGCAAGAGCTGGGCAGCAATGAGTCAGGCATGTTCTCATAACTAGGGGCAGAAAAGGATATTTCCCTCTGCTTAACAATATCTCTGGAGCAAGTCACCTACTCCATCTGTCTGCCAGCTCCAATGAACACTGCCCAAAATAAAAATCCCTAATTAGCAATTCCTGCAATCCAGAGCAAAACAACTTATTTGTTTCCTAGAATAATCTGGAGCCACATTTGATTTGGCAACCCCTGGGCTTCACACATTCATGCAGTATGTCATGTGAAGACTCCAGCAGGGACCTTTATCCAGTCAGGGCGCAAGGAGGAGGGCCTCGGGGTCACCTCCCCAGGCAGCAGCAAGCAGGAGCCCAGAACAAAAGTGGTTTTATCAATGATGTGCAGTGGGGTTCTGGTACAGTGTAGGTAGGGAATGGAAGGACCATTCAACAGCACTTCTAAATGCCAGTTCCCACAGAGGACAAACCATTTGCCCCTACATTTAGTAGGGACACATGGCCTGCAGGGGACATAGAGAATACAATGATGAAGTAAAGACCTCAAGCCTAGGAGTCAAGGGAACTAATTCCAACCCAGCTCTCCCATTAGCTTGTCCTGTGACCTTGAATAAATTACTAATCCTTTCTGTGCTTGCACTTTCTTACCTGTGAAATGGGAGTATGTTATCTTTTCTACTTACAGTCTCAGGATTTCAAGAGATAGAATTAATAAATTAAGTAATTCAAGTATAAGTACTTGCTACGGCAAGGAAAGGCAATGTGAGAAACAGTGTCTCCAGTGCGATGGTTAATTTTTGGTGTCAACTTGGCTGGATTAAGGAATATACAGAAACCTAGTAAGGCAATTTTTGGGGTGTATCGGTGAGGGTATTTTCAGAGGAAATTAGTGTGAGTCTGAGTGGACTATGTAGGGAAGATCTACCTTCAGTGTGAGTGGACACCATCTAATCGTCTGGGGGTCCAGAGAGAACAAAAACAGAGGAAAGGCAAATGTGTTGATCTAGCTCCTGGAGCTTGTATATACTCTTCCTCTCCCATCCTTGGATGCCAGAACTCCAGGCTCCCCAGCCTTTGCATTCCAGGATTTACACTAGCAGCCTCTTAGTTTCTCAGGCCTTTGGCCTGAGTCTGAGAGTTACACCATCAGCTTCCCTGGTTCTGAAGTCTTTGGACTTGGACTGAGTCGTGCTACAGGCATCCCAGTATCTCCAGCTTGCAGATGGCCTGTTGTGGGACTTCTCAGCCTCTGTGATTGCATGAGTCAATTCCCCTATTATATTCCCTCTCATACATCTGTACACATAACCTATTGGTTCTGCCTCTTTGGTGAACCCTAATACATCCAGTTAAGACATAGTGGATAACCCTTTCTACCCCAAATATGTGCCCTTTGTTTACTGGGCACCTCCTTATATGTGGTTGGGATTGGCCGCCATGATCTGAATTTCATGTCTAGTTGTTTTTTTCCAATCCTTGCTCTCATTTGTTTACTTATTTATTCATCTTAGTATTTATTGAGGGCTTACTATGTCAGCCAGT
Organism: Galeopterus variegatus; assembly: GCF_000696425.1. Classification (NCBI taxonomy): domain Eukaryota; kingdom Metazoa; phylum Chordata; class Mammalia; order Dermoptera; family Cynocephalidae; genus Galeopterus; species Galeopterus variegatus. The sequence goes on from NW_007748833.1 coordinate 3,126, forward strand.
TCAACAGCTTATTACAGAAAGGTGTGATGCACATGACAGTGGGGGAAGAACAGGATGATCTGAGATCATAGAATGAAGCAGGAGATAGTTATTTAGTCAAGATATTCAGGGAAGAACTCCCCAAGGAAGTCACACTCAAATTGAGACAGGGAGGATGAGTAAAAGTCAGCCAAGAAGAGGAGAAAGTTTGAGTGGGGAGAATGTTCTAGGCAAAGGGGGCAGAATTTGCAAAGGTCAGAAGGTGAGAGAAAAAGGACAAGGGAGGAGAAAATGAACTGAAGGAAGTCCATGATGGCTGGAGCATAAGGAGTAAAAGAGGCTAGAAAGGATAAGTGGGGTCAGGCTGGAGAGATGGCAAGCTCGGGATCATGGAGGATCTTTTTAGCAGGTTTAGGTATTTAGACGTTATCCCTAGGGCAATAAGATGACATTGAAAAGTTTTAAGTTGTGCTGTGCTTTGAATGTGTCTGCCAAAAGTTCATGTGTTGGAACCTTGGTCCCCCATGCAGTAGTGTTGAGAGGTGGGACCTTTGGGAGGTGATTGGGTTATGAGGGTTCTGCCCTAATGAATGGATTAATCCATTCATGGATCAATGGATTAATGGATTATTGAGGGAGTGGCTTAGTTATCATGAGGGCGGGTCTGTTATAAAAGCAAGTTTGGCTGTCTTTCGTGAGCCTCTCTCACCATGTGATGCCCTGCACTGCCTCGGGACTGCAGAGAGTTCCCATCAGCAAGAAGGCCCTTATGAGATGCAGCCCCTCAACCCTGGACTTTCCAGCCTCCAGAGCTGTAAAAAATAAATTTCTTTTCTTTATAAATTACCCAGTCTCAGGTATTCAATTGTAGCAACAGAAAATGGACTAAGACAAGCTATGTAGGAGAAGCGATTCCATCTTAAACCTTAAAACTTCCTATAGTATGGAATGTGCCCTGGTGGGGAGATCAGTTAGGAGGCTGCTGCAGCAGTTCAGGTGAGAGAGGGCCCTGAGGTCTGAACCTGTGGTGGCAACAGGGAAGGAGAAGCTTTTAGAATCAACAGTCTTACATGAACCAGTCTATAATGGACATTGTGGGGATCCCATGGGCACCGGACAGGAGACACTCCCTAGCAATATGGCGCCCTTCTGGTTTCTTCTCCTCTGTAAGTGATCCAGCTGGCGCCAAAAGATCCTGCGTCGCCAGAATCCAACCTGTCACAAATCAGAACACACACCTCCGTCCAATCCCGTCCAATCAGCTACCGCCCCGTCCACTTCCTACCCAGTCCCAGAAGGCGGCTCTCTATAAATAGATGCACAGTCTTTGAATAAACGGGACTTCTCTGGTGAACCGTCAGACCGGGTCTCGCTGCCTTTGTTTCAGACATATGTGAGTGATTAGCTGCACGTGGGGCAGAAGGGAGATAAAGGTTGATTCCTGGATTCTGGTGTTGACAGTGGAGTAGTCATTTATATAGGTCGAGAATCAGCACTGAGGAGCAGACTTTCCCTGACCCACAAATACTGTATTTTATTTATGGAGCTATAATTTACATGCAGTGAAAAGAGCAAATCTTAAATGTACAGTTTGGTGCCTTTTTACCTAAATTATGATATAGAACATTTACATCCCCCAGAATGTTCCTTTCTGCCCCTTTCCAATCAGTAGACACCCCCTGTTTGAGGTAACCAATTTTCTCAATTCTGTCACTATAGAGTAGTTTTGCCTAGTCTTGGATTTCATATAAATGGAATAATTCTGTATGTAGTGTTTTGTGTCTGCCTTCTTTTTCTCAACATAATGTCTGTAAGATTTATCCACTCCATGTTTTGCATGTATCAGTATTTTATTATTTTTTTAATCACTGACTAATATTCTATTGTTTGAATATACCACAGTTTATCTATCTATTCTCCTACTGAAGGAAGTAGGTTTTTGTTATTGTTGTTGTTTGCTTTTATGCTTGTTTTGAGAAGGTCAAAAAGAAGATGATTTAGAAATGAATGACAATAAGATATAACAATTATAAGCCCTTATGACCTACTACATAGCTTTAAAATATTTAAATAAATAAAGTGTGAATAAAAGATTTCATTTACTTTAGCAAAGACTTTTAAAAAAATCTAGTAATAAACTTAAGAATAAGCAAGATGAGTATAAAGAAAACTATAAAATTTTCCTGAAGGGTATTTAAAAATAGAATAAGTGGGGAGATATGTTTTTTTGGGGGGGGTGAGAAGACTTAATATTGTAGATATGTCAATGTGTCACTGGGTTCTCTGTGAAGTAGGCATTGAGATGGAATGAGGGGTTCAAGGGGTTTAATTGGGAGTAACACACGCGAGAGACAAAAGCAAGATTGGACAGGAGAGCCTCAGACTGTAATGAACATCTGACAGAGTTTCAGCCAACCCAGTGGTGAGTTCTAGTTGCAGAGCAAAAATTGTGCATTAGAAGAATCCTGCATTGAGAAGAAATGGCCAGTCCCTAGTACATATGTTGTACTCAGTCACTGGTCAGCACCTCAATGGAAAGAGAATAGCCTTGCCTGGAAAGCTGAGATGAACCTGGAAGGTGCTAACAGCTGGAAGCTCAACTATAACTGCACTGCTTGCAGCTGAACGGCAAGTTCTTTCTCGAAGGGAGACTTGAGAGGCCACACCTCCATAGTTAACACATTCAATTCTCCCTAAATCAATCTGTTAGTTTCATGCAGTTCCAATAAAAATGCCAATAACAAGTGGTTTTTTTGAGGAATTGAGGTGAAATTTGACAAATTGATTCTAAAGTGTTTGGCCCCTCACTGCTAAATTTGACTGGAAAAAATAAAGTATGTTTGGAAGAACATGAAAGAATAATCGAGAGAATTTTGACAATAATGAGTAATGCCTTATGAAATACCAAAACCTATTAAAATAACTTAGTACTAGAGCAAGGGATACCCAAATGGACCAGGTGAATAGAGTTGAGAAACCAACCCACATGTATATGGAATTTAGAGTATGATAAAAGTAGCTTTTCAAATTAATGGCAAATGTTTGATTATTGAAAATAAATGGTATTGAGGGAACTGGGTAGACCTGTGGGGGGTGGGGGGAGCGGGAAGAAGTAGAATACGCATTTCTTTCATATAACACTGAAAAGTAAGTTCCAGGTGTATAATAATAAACCTAAAACTATAAAATCACCAAAAAATGTATAGGAGAATATTTTTATAATCTTGGGATAAGGAAGGTTTTTGCAAGCATGAACTAAAACCCAGAAGACATATTGGAAAAGACTGGCAAGCTGATGCACGTGTTAGGGCTGGCCCTTAGCTCAGTTGGTTAGAGAGTGGCCTTATAACACCAAGGTCATGGGTTCTGACTCTCCTACTGGCCAGCTGCTCCCCATTAAAAAAAAAAAAAGTTGGTCTATTTGAAAACTTCAAATGCTTAACAAAAAAAAATCATAAACAAAATTTTAAAACCAAAGGGCAGTCTGGAGAAAAAATATCTATCTATATGTAATTGACATGGCTTAATATTGAAAGAACACCTACAAATAAACTTAAAGAGACAAACTACTCAACAGAAAAATAGCCAGAGAATATGACAGGCAATTTAAAGAAGGAGCAATACAAATGATAAATAAACAAGAGAAAAAGACGCTGAACCTTGCTGATAATAAGATAAATGCAAATCAAACAATGAGATATAAGAGAGAAAGGTATTTACCTTTCAGGCAGGCAAAAGTTTAAAAGGTTAATAATATTTGGTATTGGCGTTAAAAAAGAATGAGGTGTATCTAATCATAGAAAGTTATTTACAAAAGTGCTCATTGTTACAAACTTTATTTTATTTTTTATTTTAGGGTCCAACTTTTTATTTAATGTGTTAGAAAAGAGGTTAAGTCAAGAAGACCAAGCCCATATTATCATCAGATTCTTCTTTCTTGGCTTCTACTTTCTCCTCCTCAGCTGGGGCAGCAGCGGTGGTGGGGACAGGACCTCCTGCCAGTGCTGGAGCAGATCTGCCAGCCCCTACAGTGCAGATGAGGCTCCCAATGTTGACATTGGCCAGGGCCTTTGCAAACAAGCCAGGATAAAAAGGAGACGGAGGTAATCATGCCAGCCAGTTCAGGGCTGGTGCTGCCGGCATGGTGCTTGTCACAGGATGAAGTGAGGGCCTCACCCCAATGTGGAAGGACCAAGGACCCAGCACTTGGTAGAAACAGGGCAGGGCACAAATTTTATTTTATTATATTAAGACTAAAAGCATCTTAGAATAATATGCATAATATGGTACCATTTTTGAAAAAGAAACAAAAATTATATTTGTGTGTGTGTGTGTTTGAGGGTGAGGCATGTTTGTATATGCGTAGAAAAAGGTCTGGAAGGGCATACATTGAACAACTGAGAGTGTGAACTGTGGGGAACAGTGTGTGGAGGGATTTCCGCATTTTACTTTATATAACTCCTTGTTGTTTAGGTTTTTAAAAAGAAAAATGCATTTCTTTCTAATTAAAAATAAAGGAAAACAATATGAATTTTCTTTAACCCAACAGCTATATGTCCAGAAATCTCTATTAAATAAACAAAACTTCCCACAATGTAGATGTGCATGAAAGTTCCTTGTAGCATTGATTGTAATAGAAAAACATTGGAAACAAACTACATATCCATCAAGAGGGGATCAGATAAATAATTACAGTAACTCATGCAATTGAAAAACTTGTAGCTGTTCTAGATAGATCCATACAAACTGTTAGAAAGCTGTTTTGATATGTCATAACATAAACACTAATTGCAAAATAGTATGTATTTTGAGTCCATTACATTTTTATGAGTATAAAAATATTATTGTGTAGAAAAATGACTGTGTGAATGCATTTCAGACTGTTAATCATGGTAACCTTTGTAGAATAGGACTAAGGGGAGGGAGGAAGACAGGCACGGCTGGGAAGCCAACCCTATGGGTTGGATATCAGTTAGAAGCCAGATGGGTGCTGCAAGTTCATCTGGGGCATAAGATTTTAAACACCCCTGCTTGTAGTGTGCAGTCTCCTCAATGCTATCCCTATTATATCCATTAGTTCTGCCAGCCAGCACAAAATCAAATCATAAAAAACAAGGTAATAAAGATGGAGAAGAGAAGAAAATGAGATAAAAATGAAATAAAAGCTTAGTTTGAAAAGATGATACAATCAGTTGGGCAGAAAATAGATGTGATTCTTTTTTCTGACTTACTTAATCTCTATTTCACTTTGCTCTTAAGGGCCTCCCTGTATTGCAGAGGATGGAAATTGGGAAACTACAGTTTTCAAACTCTTTGACAGCTAGAATTCTGAATGCAAATTCTGATAGCAAGTAGATGCATTGCATGAGATTTGGAAAGTGGGTGTGGAGCAGAAGTCACTCTCCTGCCTCTTTTGGTTGTTCTTCTGCTGTGAAGCCATGTCAAGGGACATGAGGTTTTCCTACAGAAGTGTTCCAGTGTCCACTCACTGGCTTCTTAGGTGTTGAAAGACAGTTGTGTTGGCCAGCAGGGACTTCCTAGTCTGTGGATTACCTTTACTGTAATGTGGTTTTGAACTCAATATTTTTACATTCTGAGATTCATTCCAGCCCTTCCAAAGATTTTTTAGGTATCCGATATCCTCTAACAAACCTCTTCCTCTTTAAAATGCATAGTTTCTATTTCCATGTTTCATTTATTTTATTGCTCCATAACAAACCACCCAGAATTTAGTGGCTTAAAACAGCAATAATAGTTTATTTTACTAAAACATCTGCAATTTGGGCAGGGCATGGCAAGGAAGGGTCATCTTTGCTCCACAGTGTATAAGTTGGAGGGACTCTACTGAAGGCTAGAGAATCTGCTTCGAAGAGGGCTCACTCATATGGCAGGCAAACTGGTGCTGGCTGTCAGCTGAGTTCCTGGGTTCCTGTTCAGGAGGGCCTCTCCATGTGGCCTGGGCTTCCTCACAGCATGGTGGCTGGTTCCAAGAGAGAGGTCACCTTTATTCTTTAGCTTCGGAAGTCCCATAGCATCACCTTCTGCCATACTCTAGTGGTTGAGATCATTACAAAGACCCACCCATGTTCAAGGAGAGAGGACTTAGACTCCACCTCTTGACAGAGGAATGGCAAAGTTCTGGAAGATCATGTAGGATGGAAATATTATGGCCATTTTTAGAAAGCACAATCTGCCACATTCCTGCTCTGAATCCTGACTGAGAAAGTTAATAACAAGGATTAAAAAAACAAAAACAAACACAATAATTTATGAATAAAACGTTGAACTAAAACTAAATCCAATAGAAAGTATTAAATCTGTGAATATCTAAGCAACATTTTAAAGGGATATATGAGAAAATAAAAGCAAAGGCAGATTTTTAGAAGGTTAATTTTGTTTTACAAAATAAACAAGCTAAAATATAGATGCAAATAGTTTTAAAAAGAGTAAAGTTTAATAGATAGGATGAGAAGGTAAGAGAAAATAATAGAAAGAAGGTAGAACTGGAAGCCCAAAAATTAGAAAGAGAAAGAAGAGAAACATAAAATAAGGATAAGAATAGCATAAGAATGGTTAAAACCCACAGTAAGAAAACAAAACTTTTCAAATTGCACTGAGACAAAAGTCCATTAAATCAAGTATATCTTTGTTAAAGTAAGAAAAAAGAAGTGACTAGAGACCAGTTAAAGCCCAGTTCTGACCCTAGACAGGAGGAGGCCCTCTTCAAAGGTCGTGTGTGGACAGGACTGCCTTTCAGGGCTGCTGCTGGAAACCTGCCACATCCCAGCTTTGGACGTCCCATCTCTGGCTGATGTGACCCCCCGTCTCTCTCGCTCTCTCACCATTTCTTCTCCATGCTAGTTTCAGACTTCCGCCTAAGCAAATCTCCTTGGATTTCATTGCCTATATCCACGGCCTTTCTTGGTCCTGTGGCCATCACAACTGTGTCATTATCCTGGTCTTAGCGAGGGCAGAACAGAGCCCCAATGAGCTACTTCTGGTGGGGACCACTTTGCCACCATGCAGGGTGTGGTTGGAGAGGGTCTGGGAATCGGTGTGGGCAGGTTGTCGTGAGGACCCAGGAGCCTGCTGTATCTTCATCTGTGCATCCTGTCACAGTATATGGATTCCTTCATTTCCCTTGTCTCATCTGCCATTGCCCTGTGAAGGTTTTGTTTTCATGATAGTGATTAAAGGGACAATCAGTCATCCCAAGCACACGCTGTTTCCAAATGGGAGAGTCCAGGCTGATTCACTTTCCTGGACAGCGTTTTTATGCTGTTTTGTTTTTTTTTAACTTTTGTCCCTCTCTCTTCACTGGGTTGCTATTATTTCCACCACAGGAGCTTTGTTGTGGAGGTCAAAGCCCCCACACTGTGGAAGACCCAGATTTCCTCCAGGGTTGTTTGGAAACACATGCGAGCAGAATCCACCCAGCTGTTGGGCATCAGCAGCAAATCCTCCAAAGCAGCCCCACGCAGAGCAGGAGCTGGGCTGGGGGCGGCCGGGTGAGAGGGGAGCGTGGCAGGCTTCAATTACGTTGCTAAGTTCCGAGCTGCTCGCTGTGCCAGCTCACCCTGGAAACAGTCGCTTTCCTGGCAGCTCCATATATAGGCTGCGGCCACATGCTGCCAGCACCTTTGCCTCCGAGTTTCTGGGCTGCCAGGTGGTTCTGCTGCCTTCAAGAGCCTTACATCTCTTGGTTATCAGAGGCTGGGCCTTTCTCCAGAGCAGCAGGAGCAGCAAGAATTTTCTTTGGTGTGTTATCTTTGTGGGGCTGGAGGAGATGGGAAGTGGGGTGGGAGGAGGAGGGATCGAAAATATTTAGTCTCTCTCCTTATTTTAGAAAATTAAAGAACGATGGGAGTGGTGGGGTCCGTACTGATTTTTCAGTGGGGGGATGTGGTCCCTGGCCTACCCTGCTTTCCTATAGGCCCCCCTCATGGCCAAAGGCACCTGCTCTCTGATGGCTGGCCCGCCAGGCTGGGGACTGTGTTGGAGGGGGCTCCATCTCTGAGGTAGAACTAAGAAGCATTAGTGGATCCATAGAGACTGAGCCCTAACCAGTCCTCAGTGGTCCACGTTTTGAACAACTGATGAAATTGTAATGAGTTTTTAAAAAAATCAGTGGGGGGCCGGCCCGGTGGCGCACTAGATAGTGCGCCGCTTGGGAAGCGCGGCGGCGCTCCCGCCCGAGGGTTCGGATCCCACATACAGACCGGCTCCTGCTCACTGGCTGAGCGAGGCGCGGGAGCAACACCGAGGCTTGCGATCCCGTTGCCGGACACGGACAAAAGACAAAAAAAAAAAAATCAGTGGGGATAGAGAGGTAAATGGGGCACTCAGGTCAAATGCTTAGAGAATAATGCTCGCTAACATCCATGAGCTCGCACTTTGTGTTTGTCGGCCCATTTCCT
>NW_007748834.1:0-11521 GCF_000696425.1 Galeopterus variegatus
AGATGCTAAGGGGTAGAAACCCATTTTGACTGAGGTCACCCTTGGCAGGAGTCAACTCTTCTTCTCCTAAAGTTTTATATTCTTTTAAAAAATCATTGTATTATTTCAAATATTAAAATAATAAAACATTATTTTTTGCAATGGAAAGAGGTTCATGTTTGCTCCCACAGATTTTCATGTATACACTTTTAGTTGCATTAAAAAGCTTAACTCGAAGATGGAGTTTTAAATAATATTTTCTAAGTTCAATAACTCTGAAAATTCTGGATCAGTTCTGAGAGCCTCTTCCATTGTGTATCTTGTTTTTTAAAATCCTTTCTTATTATAAATATATAAATTATTTCTAATACCATCATGAGGGAAAAGTAATGCCAAAAATTTCATATCCAGTTACAGCTGACCAACGTGAATGTAAACAAGGTTACTATACATTGCGGAAATAGCATCTCTAAGGGCAGCTTGGGAAAAACAACTTGGGTTAGTAACTAACTTTCAATAGCCACATGTCAGGAAGAATACAGAATTAAGGAAAAAGGAGGTGCTAGCCCTGCTTGGAGGGAAATTTATTTGTTTTAAGGGAAAAATAAGGTTAGTAGTTAAGGATGTTGTAGTAGAAGGTTAACTATTACTGCATACTTATGGGGGGCACATTTTGGAACCTTCTCCCCTCCATATAAATGGCTACTTTCAACAGAAACTTCCAGAGCTGTTTTGGGGCTTTTAGCAAGACCTCATCTGTTCGATCACTGAATTCCTTTTATTAGCCATTTGAATATTGTATTTGATTGTGAGCCCCATATGAAAGACTCCTTCTATCCCCCTTCCTCGCGTCAGAAAAAGAATGCACAGAATTTCCAAAGGAGATGGGTCCTCAAAACCTGTCATAAGAAGAAGAGAAGAAACCAGACACTTTCACATGGAAGTTAGAAGATTCTGCAGCATGGAGGCTATTGCAGAAAGGAGAGAACAGAAGAATTGCCTTTAATACTCAAGAGCTGTGAAGGACTAAATGCTTTAGTTGCCTCAAAAATTAAAATGTAAAAAAACTAAAGAACAAAGGGGTGAAATGATAAGGAAAGTTACTATAGTACAACAAAAGGCAAACTCTTTAAGAGACAGAGTTTTACGAAGACAGAATGAGTTCCCTCAGAACTTTGATCACTAGATTCACTAAGCCTTACTAAGCAGCAGATCTGGGCTAAGTATTTTATATGTATTTTATATGTATTAACTCATTTAATTCTCAGAAGAACCCCACAGGGGAGGTAATGTCATTTACACACTTGGTCGAGGTCACAGGGTGAGTCGATTAACCCAAGTCATCGACTCCCCAAAGCCCTGGCACTCCACTCTTGTGCTAATGCATCCCTCATCACCTCAGGGTCCAGGCAGAGGCTAAAAGACCCTTTTCCCAGAGATGCTGTGGAGGAGTTAAGGAGCACCACCAGATGAGATCACAGGTTAGATGCTATGAAACACTGTTTCCATGACAATGCTTAATTGTCACCACTTGGTCTTGCTTGGCTCAAAGCCAATTGCCAGCTGAAATGTGACGGACACAAAGTCTTTTTTGGTGTGAAACTCTGGCCTCCACATTTCCTGCCCCCTTTGGAACACCTTCTCTCCCAGCTTCTATTGCAGCCAAGGCAAGAACGCTGCCTATGTTCCTTAGCTAGCTCTTATGCCTTGTTGAGTCATTCCTCTCTAGAGCAACCAGATTTGAAAGCAAAGCCCAAAAAACAAAACTGGCTCAACCCAATGCTATCCCATGGTTACCAAACTGAGGGACATTCAGATATGCAAGCCATCTCACTGCCTGCTCAAATCACCAAAGTGGTGCCAACTTTAGATGTACAATAGGCATTAAAATAATCAAGACTAGAGCAAGGTTCTGGAAAGCAGGGACTACATCTGAGCCCTGACTGGATTAGCATATAGTGTAGTGGGAGGTCCCTAGTTATTGATGAATAAATGACAGTTGAATTCAAGAGCAACACTGCAGAAATTAATTTTTTTCCAAAAAGTGGGGGGTTCTGGGCACATGTTGATGTGATGCCAGTGTTATCACAAACAAAAACAGGGCAAGAAGCTGAATGGTTAAGTCCAGACATTGCCAGAGGTTTAGGAGTTTAATCCCATTACAAAGAGAGCTTAATCTTGGTTTCATTCTCTAGAAAAGCCACCATTAATCAAGACCCAAGAACTCTTGGCTGTAGAACATGTGACCAACTACCAGTTCAAGTTCACACTTTGAAAGCTGTTAGCTCATTTCTTCAAAATCCTGAAGAGTTTATACAATACCACCAAATGGTCCATTTTGCTGCTTTATAGCAACATTTAAAAAAAAATTAAAATCTAAGCATTTCACATTTGGGTCCCAGGGGATTTCAATTTTATGGGGAAAGGCCTTCGTTAGAATTCTCCTCCACCTTAAAGTGTTTGTAATTTGGTGTCAAAATGTTTATCTGAAAAAATAACATTTATACTGAAATATTTATGAATGAAATGATACAATGTCTAAGATTTGCTTCAAAATAATCCAGATATAGGAGTGGGGAAGCATGGGATAGAAAGGAAACAGGATTGACAATGAGTTAAATAATGGCTGATGCTGGGTGAAGAGTATGTGGGGTTCATTTTACTTTTGTATGTAATTGACATTAAAAAAAAAATTTAACAGTAATTTACCCAAGCCCACTGAGCCACCCCTTAGGGAAGAGATGATTCTCATAGGAATACTCCACTCCATTCCACAGAGGCATCCCTGACCTGTAAGGAAGAGAAACCACCACTCATCAATACCAGACTTAACAATCATACCTCATTCGGGTGGTTGTGTGTTTCTCCCCAGATATCAGCATGAATGTCACACTGAAAGGCAGGCCTTTCATAGCACATTTTTAGAAAATATGACTCAGTCAGTAATTGTCAATTGACCAACAATTTAAAAAAATTCTCTTCTCGGGGCCGGCCCGGTGGCGCACTGCTACAGTGCGCCGCTTGGGAGCATGGTGGTGCTCCCGCTGAGGGTTCGGATCCCACATACAGACCGGTTCCCGCTCACTGGCTGAGCGAGGTGTGGGAGCAATACCGAGGGTTGCGATCCCGTTGCCAGTCCCGGTCTGGTACGGGCGCGACACTGAGGGTTGCAATCCGTTGCCGGACACGAAAAAAGACAAAAAGGAAAAAAAAAAAATTCTCTTCTCTAAATATAGGCATTTGGGGGAGGGGGAGGAAGGCTGGGTATTAATTGGTTGGGGGACATGGGGAATAATCACAATTTGTGGTAATGGTCATGCTGACAGTATTGATCTGACCATCACATCTTGGGCACAGGTAGTGATGGTCAGCTTTGTACTTCATGAATATGCATAATCAATCAATCAATCAGTCATTCAATATAAATAAATATAGGCATTAGACAAAGTCACCTTTCCAAATGGGCAGTTTACTTAGCTTCAATAGAAAGGTCTTCTAAACAAATGAAAGTCTGCAAAGGAAAGCTTTGAAGCCATTTAGGAAATAGTTGCTCTAGAAACATAAGATGCAGGCAGTGCCTAAACATGAAAATAGATTAAAAAGGTTCATGTTGAAATCAGTTGCACAGAATTTAAAAGTTTATGTCCCCAAAGGAAAGAAAATGGATTCGAATGATGACTAAGTTTCCAGGCTAACCCCATAAAAGACTGTTGGATGAATGATGTTGTATAGTGGAAAAGGCTCCTTTCCAAGCTTTCTGAATCTACCTGGTCTGAACCCATCTGCCTCTGGAGGTAAGTGTTAAATCTCTACTAGTGCCTAACCACTGGCTGGTTCAAGGCTCATGGTATTCCAGGAAGGAGCTTGGGAGGCTAGAACTAGACCAGCTATGCTCTACTAAGGGTGATTTTGTCCTCTAGGGGACTTCTGGCAATGTCTGGAGACATTTGTGATTGTCATAACTGGGAGAGGGGGGATTGATACTGTCATCTAATGAGCAGAGACCAGTGATGCTACTAAACACAGGACAGCCCTCCACAGTAAAGAACTATCTAGGTCAACACGGATGCTGTTGAGAAATCCTGGATTAGAGCAACAGTTGCCACAACAATTCCCTCACAGCCTCCATGCAGGGAGGGACTCAAGTGCTCAGGGGAGCAGAGGGCAGAGCTGGTAGGAGGAAGGGAAAGTAAATGGCACCCTTTTCCATCACTCCTACAGGCAATCTAACCCCAGTCTAATAAAATTGGCTTGCTACAGGTCTCTTAAAGTCTTCCACTTTGCTCCACCTCCACTACCACCACCCTAGGACAAGCTCTCTCCACCAGGAAGACTGCAGCAGCTTCCTAACTAGTGTGCCCACATCCAAATCTATTCTCTGCACACAAGCCAGAGGCAGTATGGTATAGTAGTCAAGCACATGGCCAGACTATTTGACAATCCTGAGGGGTTCAAATTCCGTCTTTGCCATATGACCTAGTGCTAATTACTTAACCTCTCTGCACCTCTGTTTCCCTAAATGTAAACTGGAGATGATAACAATACCTTTCTTGGAAGGCTGTTACTAAGATTAAATGAGTTGATATACATAAAGTTCTTTAAAAGTTCCTGGCACATGATAAGTAGACTGTAATTACTTTTTATGATTTTTCAAATCATAATCCCATCATGTTATTTCCATTCAATGGGTTCCTGTTCTTGTTAGGATAAATATCAATAATCTGACCACGACCCCAACGCCCCGGGTTCTCTGGACTCTGCCAACTCCTCCAGCCGCAACAAATCCTGTTTTCCTCATTGGTCTGTGTTCCAGCCACACAGACCTCCTATGAGCTCCTGGAAGGCAGGTGTCAGTCCTTTCTGCCACAGGATCTTTCCATAGGCAAGTCCCTTCCTCTTGGAATATATGCTCCCCATCCCACCCATTAGCCCTGCTCCTCCACTAATGAACTCCCACTCGCCTAACACATCAGGGCTCACAGCCACCTCCTCAGGGTGCTTTCAGGATGCTCTCATAGTTCCATGGACCTCTCCTCTTTTGCACACTTCTCCCAGCTACAATTCTGTATTGATTTCTAATCCTTTGATTGGATATTAGATTGTTGACTAAGTACTCAATAAATATTTGTTCATTCTCTCAAAAAATAACTGACTACCTGGCATGATTTGTTTTATGAATGGGTCACTGACTAAACAAATGACCGAATCAATAAGAAGGCATGCTTAGCTTAGACCTCACTCTAGTGTGCTGCACTACAGTAGTTGCTACAAGAAGCTGCAGTTGCCTTCAGCTTCACAGAAACCAAAAGTGCTCTGAGTCTGGCTGAAGGAATGCTACCCATGGCTTGGAGACAGCTAATTTGTACTCTAGCCAGGGACCCCTAGAATGTTCTCTCTACTTCCATCTCAAGAACCTCCTCCTTTTAGTCAAACCAACTTCCCCAAGCCTGAAGAATAAGGTGTGTGTTTATTTCCTTGCACACGGCAGGAGTAGGGGGCTGTTCTCACTAGTCCTGAGACAGGCTGATTCTGTGAACCTCAGCCCCACATCTTTCTAAAGTGGGGGTAGCAGCAGTCACTCAGGTTGAAGGGTCATTTGAAAGCCATTCCTTTTTAGAAAACCACAGAATGGCAGTTTCGTTTAAGTGTTTTGACTTTAGCATCAAGCAATCTGCTTCTTTTTCTAAAATTACTTAATATGGGGAATATAAACATTTTCTAACAACACTTTCTTAAATCATTCTAACAAAACTTACATATCTGACTGCGGCACTATGGGCTTCTCCACTGTACTGGTCTGGGTCCTGAAGGGAAACAGAATTTACCACAGACAGTTCCAATGAGGAGACTTTAACGGAGGGGCTACAGAAGGAGGGCAGGCCAGGTTAATGAAACAAACAAGAGACGCCGGGGCACCCAGAAACTAGCCACAGTGGGCAGCCATCCACATGGCAAGCTGAAGGTCTAAAAGGAGAAATGAGTTGTCCCAGCCACAGCTGGAGCCACAGACGGGCACTGCAAAAGGGTGCTACAGTCATGGATGGAAACCACTACTGCCAGAGACGTGGCCCCAAAGCAAGCAGGGAACAGGGAGGAAATTCTCTAGCCTTTTTCTCCTCCCACCCCACCATCTCCTGCGGTTCCTCTTACTGGCCTCAGACCCAACCAGAAGCCAGATAGCAAGGGAACCCCGGTGATGCGGCCCACAGGGGTCAGCTTCCCAGAGAGCGACAGGGGTTGGGGAGAGCAGAGAACAACCAGTGGGCCCACCCAATCCCACACTGCCTTATAATAAAGCATTAGCTGTCAGGAGCCTTGGAAATGCACTGAAGGGGCTGTTTTCCAAGAAAACTCCTAGAGGCAGAGCCAGGAGGAGAAAGAAGCTCCAAGCTCAGAGCTCAGTGAAGTGAACACACAAACACCAATTTCAAAATAGAGCAGAAAGACAGCAATTTAACTGTTACCATAACTGCATGCTGGCACTCGCTGCAGTGCGCTCTGCAAATCTCTTCACGTAAGTGGAGCATCATCGGGTGTGAGGTAATAACAGATTCTCAAAGTTGGCCTCAGCCTCCTGCAGGTTCAAATTAAGATCCCAGGGATACTGGCTGAGCCCAAAGATCAGGCCAAACACTGCATTTCAATTTTCATAATCGGGTTGGTTCCCAAATTCTGTGCCTGGAAAACAAAAGACTTGCCGTACTTGATTGGCGGCTTGACTTCAAGCTATAGTTCTCAATCGCTTTCCTCCTGGGGAACTGAGTGGTCTCCTCTTAACACACCTCACTCCCCAGGCAAAAATGCCAGGGCCAGCTCCTTCTGCACCAGACACACATGCATGTGCATGTTCTCTTTATCTCTCTCTCTCCTCCCCCCCATGCGTCTGGTCTGCCTCCTGCCCAATAATCAAAATTAGAATCTTGCAAGACAACCATTATGTTGAGAAAATTCAGAAAACATTTGGATCTCCTGCACTTTATAAAGCTCCAAAGCAGGGGCAGGAAAAGAGGAGAAAAGAAGAAAGGGAGAGAGGCAGGTGGGTTGAAGTGAAGAAAAGAAAGAGAAGATTGGGTTGAAGAGAAGAGGGGAGTGGATAAGAAAGCGGGGAGGGAGGAGGAGCAGCCAGTGGAGGCAAAGTACCATTTTCATCAACATTCATTCATTCCTTCAACAGACTTTCATTACGCCGTAACCAGGGGCCAAGAACATTCAAAGCCTTCCCCGACTCTATGCTATCCCTCCCCTAAAACCCTGTAAGTTTCCATTGATTTGGAGCTTTTTGTGATCCCTCCTTCCAATGAGGATGTAGATCTTAATCTTTACCCGGTACATCCTTAGGGTTGAAGCTTCCCCTGATACCTGGACTAGATCTCACCTATGCAAAGAAGACATTAAAGAAGGCAGAGCAACCCTACATGAGTTGGGATTTGCCCCAAGTCCTGTCCTTCCCTGTCGAGGCAGCTGGCACCTAGCATCTGAGCAGCCTCTGTTTCCCTCTGATGCCTTCAGGCCCTGCTCCTGCATGCATTCTCCACCTCTCCAGTGTTCTCAGTTTTCTTCTTTCTGCTCTAAATGACCACTACAAGCAGTGTTTCTCTGGGGAAAAAAAAAAAAATCTGGCTACCCAGAGGGATGTCATGAAGGAAGGAAAGAAAGGAAGGAGGAGACAAAGGTGGAGAGAGAATGAAAGGGGCCGCTATAATCAAGCATCAATTTACAGGGCTGGCCAATTCTTCAAGGACTGTCCAATCTCATACCCTTAATGTATAGCAGAGCAAACTGAGGACCAGAGAGAGCCACAGGCCAAAGCATGATGGAATACTGGAGCTGGATAGGTCTACTGAGCAGCAGGCATCATTGGAACAGGTCTTTTGGATCCCAGCCAGGGTTTATATCTCACAGAAAGCTCAGTATTCTGAGTATTTGGATCTGAAACTTGTGCCATTTCCACTGGGGAGCTACATGATGAGCTAGTCTGTAGTCCCAAGAAGCAAGCCAGAGTCAGGAAGTAAAAAGTAATCTACACAAAATGGTAAGTCCCCAGGCCACCACACCATTTGGGCAGGATCATAATTTTGAGTGGGGGAAAAGATATCCTGTGTAGGCCCCTTTTGAAAATAAATCAAGCTAAATCAGAGATAAGCCCCTACAAAGCTTTTTCTCCTTCCTTAGTTTAAGAAACACCAGTCTATAAAAGGGAGGCTAATAATTGGTTTCTTAACCTCAGTACCATTGGCATTTTGGCCTGGATAATTCGTTGTTGTTGGAGGCTGTCCTGTGCATTGTAGGATGTTTAGCAGTACCCCTGGCCTCTACCCACTAGGTGCCAGTAGCACCTCCCCTCTAGTTGTGATGACCAAAAATGTCTCCAGACCTTGCCAGATGTTCTTCTGTGGGGAAAAATCACCTCTAGTTGAGAGCCATGGCTTCAGAGAATCATAGAATACTTACGTGGTGGTCTGAGTCCAGAACCCTATTCACAGATGAAGAGACTGGGTCGGGTTTGCCTGAGCTCACCCGGCTATAATTGGCAGATTTAGGCTATGAACTAGAGTCCCAAGAGCTCTGCTGAGTGCTCCAAATAATTCTTGTTTCAGGACTTGATGTGTGACCCACTGTGCTGTCTGTCCCTTGGTCTCTGTGTGATATGGCTGCTCCGTCCCTTGCCTTGTGAGGTTAAATCTGGCAATGCCCTGCCACAGTGTCAGATGAGGTACTTCTTGGAATTCCTCTAACATGATTTTAGCTACAACTTCCCTCTTTGACTTGACACATTTTAGGAGGTTGGAAGGCCCACAGATTTCTCTCCCCCCGTTTTAATGAGTGACCTTCCCTAGCTCCCACGGGGCTGCTGTGAGGATGCAGATAACATGAAGTATGGTGCTTGAAATTATTTAAGCTCTACAATTCACAAGCATTTAGATTATTTAACTGCTGATTATGATTATTTAAGCTGAAAGACTATACCTCTCTAGCTCAGAAAATGTTTGTATTTCCATTAAAAACCACCAGACTTAAGGGCCCTTTTGACTGACATTTTTCACTATTAAAACTATACATATATACACACGGTGCGTGTTTTTGGCCAAAAGACAGCACCTCCCTTATTTTGTTTTAAGATAAGGATGCTGACTTCAAAGGCCTCCTCCAACTAGCTCTCTTCCTGCCCCCTCCCTCCCACCATCACCATAGCCTGCTGTCCTGCTCCAAAACAAACTGTAAGAATCAAGTATCTGCCTACTGCCTTCTACTATTTAGTCAAAACTGGTCCCATCATCCCTAGACTTGAAATTCTTACAATGACATCCCAACTTCATTAAGATATAGTGCAGCCAATGGTTAAGATCATGGACTATAGTGCCAAACAGACTTGTATTTGGGTTCCAGGTACATGAACCTCAGTTTCTGCATCTACAAAATGGGGGCAATAATGCTCCCCACTTCACAGGTGGCAGCCATATGAAGATGAAGTACTTAGCCCATGTAATAAGCACTTAATAAACGTTCACTGGTAATATTAATCCCATCGCCCAAAGTCTGCATGCATTGATTAGTATCTGTGCCTGGACTAACTTAATTCTCTGAAGGCATTTTAATCAGAGATAGCACATTTCTCAAGGCAGGGATAATTAAGGGTTCCTGATTCTACATGACATGTAATTTAACCCATTCTGATTGTTTTCCCTATAATGATCTGTGAAACACATCTCTGCTTGGCTCATATATTTCACATACAAAGAGCTTTATGAAAAATAAATATTCAAAAATACAGGGAAAATTCTATTGTGGCTTTATTAGAGAGGGCAGTGTCCTAAAACAAGTATTATTATTATTATTATTATTATTATTATTATTATTATTATTATTATTATTATTATTATTATTTTACTTTGGCAGAAGTTTCTACATTCAGATAGACTTCTTCAAGGAACAAAGATCCCAGAATCTCCTAACTATCATCTATTTTCCAGGGCATTTATTTAGTAGAATTATGGATAGAATACCACATTGGAAGGAGTTCGGGGGATCACCTTTGCCCCCCACTTGGGGTGGGAATTCTCTCTATAGTACCCTGAGCAGATGAGAGTATTCATGCTGCTACAAAATTTTCTTTCACACTGAAGGAACATCTTTTTCCTCTTAAGTTCTACATACCAACTCTAGGATAATCTTCTAAGGTAGCATAAAGCAAGTCCACTTTTATTACATATTACCCCTTTAATAGTTGAAAGAAGCATCTGTCTTCTTGGCCTTCTCTAGACCTAACATCCCTCACCTGTCAGCTGTCCCTAACATGACGAGATTATCAGGTGTCCCTCAACCTTTTGCTCACTACATGACTCCCCACAGTTTACCAACCACGGTACCCAGAAATAAACTCAGAAATATGCTAGACACACATGCAATGAGCAATGTCTTTTAAAAACACTCTGTAAAGGCGCAGTTGCAAGTTGTTTTTTGACGTTCAGTGAGATCACATATCAGTTGATCCACTTATTTTCATTCTTTATTCATTTCAGCAGAGACTGTTAAATGCTCCCATTACCCATCCTTTCCTTTCTCTCCTTGGTACCAGATTCCTAAAATGTTAGCTGAGCATCGAGCCACCCAGCTGCAGACTGCATTTCCAGTCTGGAAGCTAAATGTGACCCTCAAACCCTGCGTGTGGGCACCTTCCCCCACACTAGCTCTACACTTAGTAGAATATAAGCACCACAAATGGGAGGATTTTCGTTCACAGAGTGCTTTCTATTCACTTAGAGCAGCACTTAGATAAGTGCCTAGGGCTTAGAAAAGTCTTTGCACATAGCAGATGCTCAACAACTATTTATTGAATGAACTGTTAAATGACTCAGCTGTAACTTGAAAGGCAAGGAGTTTCCTTTCTCTTTTCTCCTTTCTGATGGTTGGAACATGGATTAGATAGTTGGAACTGAGGTGAGTATCTTGCACCATGAAGGGGAAGCCAAATGCTAAGAACGGCAAAAGATCAAGACAGGAGGAAGACAGGCTCCTGGGACTAGAGCTGTTTACACATGGGGATTTCTGTTCTGTTTTTGAAGCTAACTAGAACATTCCACTATTCTAAAGTTATTTTCTTTATAGTTAAGTTTTACTTACCCACTATAAGTTTTGTGTACAGCAAGTCTTTTCTTCTCTGCTATAGGCTAAAAGCCACTAACTTCAGGGTTAAAAGGGGGAAACAGAAATCATGAGTGGTAAGCAACTTTGCATTTATGTCACCGCCTGCAGCTCAAACCAAGACTGATTGTGAATTAATCATTCTTCATGACATTTACTCTCTCCCTCCCTGCCACATGTCCTAGACCACTGCAGGCAACTTAGAAAGCTGCAACAGGTTTCATCTGTATTCTAGCTAACTCAAATACCTTTTGGAACTGAGCAGGTAGTGAACAGAAACAGACAGATAGGTGAGGATGTTCTAGGACACATTACCATAGTATTGAATATTTTAAAAATTGGACGTGTCGGGCCGGCCCGGTGGCGCACTGGATAGTGCGCCGCTTGGGAAGCGCGGTGG
>NW_007748835.1:0-2788 GCF_000696425.1 Galeopterus variegatus
TATGATTATATTGTGCAATGTTGAAAATACTAATTATCCTGATTTAAACATCATATATTGCACGCATGTATTGATATTCAACATGATATCCCACAGATATATACAATCATTTCAATGAAAAAAAAAAGAATTTTCACACACTATTGGTGGAAAAACAAATGGTAGAACCTCACTGATAAACAATTTTGCAGTTTCTTTAGAAGTTAAACATACACTATCCATACAACCTAGTCATTATAGTCTTAGGTTTTTGCCCAAAAGAAATAAAAGTATGTGTCCATAGAAAGATGTGTACAAGATTGTTCATATCAGCTATCTTTCTAAAGGCCAAAAATTGTAAGCAACCCAGATGTCAATCAACAAATGAATGGGTCATCAAATTGTGGTATATCCATGAAATGGAATACTCTCAGCAATAAAAAGGAATGAACTTTTAATATATGAAACAACATGGATAAATGACAAAATAATTATGTTGAGTAAAAGTAGCCAAGCCAGGGCTGGCCCGGTGGCGCACTGCTACAGTGCGCCGCTTGAGAGCTCGGCGGCGCTCCCGCCGAGGGTTCGGATCCCACATACAGACCGGTTCCCGCCCACAGGCTGAGCGAGGTGCGGGCACAACACCAAGGGTTGTGATCCCGTTGCCGGTCCCAGTCCGGTACGGGCGCGACACTGAGGGTTGTGATCTGTTGCCAGACATGAAAAAAGACAAAAAGGAAAAAAAAAAAAAGTAGCCAAGCCAAAAAAAAAATAGTACATACTTTATGATTTCATGTATATAAAATTCCAGAAAATGCAAACTAATCTAGTATGACAGAAAGCAGGTGAATGTTGTCTGAGGGTATAGGGAGGTGGAGAGGAAGGAAAAGAGGGAGAGATTACAAAGGGATTCAAGGAAATGGTTGGGAGCAATAGTTGTGTTCAATGACTTTATTATGGAGATGGTTTCATAGAAATAGGTATATCTCAAAAATGGTATTTCAAAAAATGGCATTCAGGATATAGGTCAGCTTAAAATTAGAATCCAATTAGTCATCCAGAAATCAGCAGAGTGAAGATATGCCAATAACTATTAACTGCTATCATTTGAAACCTTCATCCCACTAGCACTAGAGCACCTTGGCTACAGAAATGCTTTCTTCAGTATGCTCTCAGACGGGCATGTTTTCTACTTTTACATGATCTGATTGTTGTGCTTTATCTATGGAATTTTGGCCCATCTTTGAGCAATCTTCTATCTCCATGCCATTTTTCCCTTGAAATGCCTCAGGGACCTATGGCCTGCCTTCTAATAAAGAGCCTTGTATTCATTCAATTTCCCACACAGATGTTTCAAATGACCCAGTCCATACCTTCACTTTACACATCAAACTCTTTTTATTTTTGCTTTGTGATTTAGAATTTCATTATGTCAAACTCTTACTCAAGCTTCCTGGGTACTGTTCTAGAATGAGATACTATGGATTCAGAGTCTAGAAAAGTCACAGTTGATCAGCCCTTAGAATCAGAATGATCTTTCTGGGATTTTTGTGTTACTTGGGCCTAGTTACCCTGCTGTTATCCATTCCCCATTGCCCAGTACAACCTGAAAGAATGCTGGTCACTATGCTAGGAGCTGAGTATACAGTGGAAAAAAGTTGCTACCACCAAAAAGTGAAGGTGGACACTTCCACTTCCAGGAAGACCAAGTAGGTGTACTTTTTGCTCTTCCTCCCACTAAGTACAACAAAACATAATGGACATTATGTTGAAAAAAGAAATAAAAGACTCTGAAGAGTAAAGAGAAAGAGTCAGACAAGCTAGGGGCCTTAGGAGCCAAGGAATGATGCAGTGGTGAGTTCTTGGGTTTTGTTTGTTTGTGGGGTTTTTTGTTTTGGTTTGGTTTTTTGGTTTTTTACTTGTTTTTGTTTTTTGGTATTTTGTTTTGTTTGTTTGTTTGTTTGTTTGTTTGTTTGTTTGTTTGTTTGTTTGTTTTGTTTTGTTTTTGCCTCATATATATTCCAAACTTGGAGCTGAAGAAACCAGCCATCCAGAAATGTCAATGGGTGCAGACCAAGAAAAATAAAAATGCCTTAACAAAGGCCTGCTTTCCGTAGCCAATGGAACAGGAAAGGAGCACTCTAGTAAGATGAAAAACTTCTAGATAATAATTGCTCTACTCCAGCCAAACACCATAGAAGGGGGGAGAAAACTATGGCCCTACCCTCACCCATGCCAGCAAAGGCTAAGTACAGAGCTTAGACTTCCAAACTCGCAGGGCTATAACGAGGTGTCCTCACATGCTTCCCAGAGTAGTATCCAACTAGGGAGTTGAGACTATCTTTCCTGCCAGCTAGCTATGCAGCCCACCCCCACAATATCAGCGGAAACCATGTGGGGGGCCTGGACTTCCACATCTATTCAGCAGAAAGAAGAAACATCTCCCCTCCCTGTTGGGGAGATGTCAGAGGAGGCCTTGGAGAGAATCAAGACTTTCACCATCACCCAGCAGTGATGAGTCCACACTCATCAACATGGTATCCTGAAGACCACATGGAAAACTAAACTCCTACTCCTGCCCAGCAGTAGCAAGGAGTCCTCCCATCTCGGGTGTCAACCAAGGCCAAGTGTGGAACCTAAAATTCTATCTCCACCTGACAGTTAAAGATAGTGCCTTTCCCTTCCCCTACTGAAGCAATGTCAGAAGGAGCCAGTTAAAACAAGTTTAAATAAGAGCCAGAGTCTTATAATATGAAAATTCTCAGATTTCTATCAGAAATTACTTGTCATTGGGCTGGCCCGGTGGCTT
>NW_007748835.1:4600-6251 GCF_000696425.1 Galeopterus variegatus
GAGGGTTCGGATCCCACATACAGACCGGTTCCCGCTCACTGGCTGAGCGAGACGCGGGAGCAGCACCGAGGGTTGCGATCCCGTTGCCGGTCCCCGGTCCGGTACGGGGGCAACACTGAGGATTGCGATCCGTTGCCGGACACGGAAAAAGACAAAAAAAAAAAAAAAACAGAAACACAAACCAATGGAACAGAATATAGAACCCCAAAATCATCCCATATACCTACAGCCAACTGAGCTTCAACAAAGGCACCAAAAACATACATTACGGAAAGGACAGCCTCTTCAGTAAATGGTGCTGAGAAAACTGGATGTCCATATATAGAAGAATGAAACTAGACCTATGCCTCTCACCATATACCAAAACCAACTCAAAATGGATTAAAGACATAAACATAAAACCTGAAGTATAAAACTCCTAGAAGAAAACATAGGGGGAAAACTTCAGGAAGTAGGACTAGACAAAGATTTTATGAATAAGACCCCAAAAGCACAGGCAACAAGAGAAAAAATAAACAAATGGGATTATATCAAACTAAAAAGCTTTTGCAGTTCAAAGGAAACAACCAACAGAGTAAAAAGACAATCTAGAGTACAGAAGAAAATATTTGCAAACTATACATCTGACAAGAGATTGATATCCAGGATATATATGGATCTCAAACAACTTAACAGTAAAAAAAATGAATAATCCATTTAAGAAATTGGCAAAGGAACTGAATAGACATTTTTCAAAGGAAGATATACAAATGGCCAACAGACACATAAACAAATGCTCAACATCACTAAGCATTAGGGAAATGCAGATCAAAACCACACTGAGATATCATCTCACTCCAGTTAGACTGGCTATTATGAAAAAGATAGAGAACAACAAATGCTGGCAAGGATGCAGAGAAAGGGTAACTCTCCTACGCAGTTGGTGGGACTGTATATTAGTGCAGCCATTATGGAAAACAACATGGAGATTCCTCAAACAACTACAGA
The DNA here is from genome assembly GCF_000696425.1 of Galeopterus variegatus. NCBI lineage: Eukaryota > Metazoa > Chordata > Mammalia > Dermoptera > Cynocephalidae > Galeopterus > Galeopterus variegatus. The sequence goes on from NW_007748835.1 coordinate 5,588, forward strand.
TAGAACTACCATACAATACAGGAGTTCCACTGCTGGGCATATACCCAAAGGAATGGAAATCATCATGTTGAAGGGATACTTGCACTTCCATGTTTATTGTAGCTCTATTTACAATAGCGAATAGTAAGAACCAACCTAAATGTCCATGGATTGACAAATAGATAAGGAATATGTACTATATTTATACAATGGAATACTATTCTGCCATAAAAAAGAATGAAATGTGACCATTTGCAGCAACACAGATGAACTTAGAGAAAATTATGTTATGTGAAATAAGCCAGGCACAGAAAGAGAAATACCACATGTCCTCACTCCTAAGAGAGCTAAAAAAAAAAAATAAACAAATAAATTTTTTAAAAGAAAGGTACAACAATCACAATAGTTCATTGAACTTTTAAAAGGAGTGAATGGAACTGAGGCCACCAGAGGTGAGAAAAAAGGAGGGGAGGGGGATTAGCAAGAAATTGGTAAAGGGCCACAAAATATGATTATATTGTGCAATGTTGAAAATACTAATTATCCTGATTTAAACATCATATATTGCACGCATGTATTGATATTCAACATGATATCCCACAGATATATACAATCATTTCAATGAAAAAAAAAGAATTTTCACACACTATTGGTGGAAAAACAAATGGTAGAACCTCACTGATAA
>NW_007748835.1:10196-11520 GCF_000696425.1 Galeopterus variegatus
AAAAAAAAAAAAAAAAAAAAAAAAGGAGAAATTACTTGTCATAATATAAACCAGGAGTATCTTAAAATGACCATTCCATGGGGAAAGATAGTTTCTTCAACAAATGGTGTTGGAAAAACTGGACACCCACGAGAGAGAGGATGAAGTTGGACCCTTACCTTATACGACACATAAGAACTAACTCAAAATGGAGCATAGACTTAAACATAAGAGCTAAAACAATAAAACTCTTTGAAGAAAACATAAGACTAAACCTTCATGTCATTGGATTTGGCAATGTTTCCTTGGATATGACACCCAAAACACAAGCAACAAAAGTAAAAATAGATAAATTGAACTATGTAAAACCAAAAAACTTCTATGTATCAAAGAACACAATAGCGTAAAAAGACAACCTACAAAATGGGAGAAAATATTAGAAGATCATATTCTGATAAGGGCTTAATATCTGGAATATATAAAGAACTTCAACAATCAACAACAACAACAAAACCAATCCAAATAAAAAATGGGCAAAAGACGTCAACAGACATTTCTCCAAAGATGATATAAAAATGATCAACAAGCATATAAAATATGCTTAATATCGCTAATCATTATGTGACTGAAAATGAAAACCACAGAGATATCACCTCACACCCATTAGGATGGCCACTATCAAAATAACAGAAAAAGATGAGTGTTGCCGAGGACGCAGAGAAGCTGGAACGTTTGTGCACTATTGATGGGAGTGTAAAATGATGCCTCTGCTATGGAAAACAGTACAGTGGTTCTTGAAAAACTTAAAAATAGGATGACCATAGAGTATAGCAATTTCACTTCTGAGACTCAAAGAGGTATTTGTATACCCATGTTCATAGAAGCATTATTCACAATAGCCAAGAAGCAGAAGCAAACCATGAGTCTATCAACAGATGCATGGATAAATAAAATGTGGTATATACAAACAATGGAATATTATTCAGACTTAAAAAGGAAGGACATTCTAACACATGCTACAACATGGCTGAACCTTGAGAATATTATGCAGTCACAGAAAGACAGATACTGTATAATTCCACTTATGTATTAGGTATCCAGAGTAGTAAAATTCATAGGAACAGAAAAGTAGAATGGTGGTTGAGGGGAGGGGGAAATGGAGAGTTGTTGTTTAACGGGTACAGAATTTCAGTTTTACATGAAAATTTTCTGGATATTGGTTGCATGACAATATATATACTTACTACTGAACTGCACACTTTAAAATGGTTAATATGGGGGCCGGCGCAGCGCCGCTCCCGCCGAGGGTTCGGATCCCACATACAGACCAGCCGCTCACTGGCTG
>NW_007748836.1:0-11518 GCF_000696425.1 Galeopterus variegatus
CGCCGAGGGTTCGGATCCCATGTGGAGACCGGTTCCTGCTCACTGGCTGAGTGTGGTGCGGACGCAACACCGAGGGTTGCAATCCCGTTGCCGGTCCCTGGTACGGGCGCGACACTGAGTGTTGCGATCCCGTTACGTCAGTAAAAAAGACAAAAAGGAAAAAAAAAGTATTATAGTGTATAATTGGATGTAGTTTTATTTGGGGATTTATCATGCATTCTGCATCTTTGCATCTATGTTTTTAATTTCTACCATTTACATTTGACCCATTCTCATTGTTTTCATCTCTCTGCTAAAATAATTTTTTTTAGTAGATAGGATTAATGTATTAAAAGAAACAGTTTTCTTTTTAAGACAAGAGATACAAAACATTAAGGTTCAACTTACAACTGCTTGTCACCATAAATATAAATGGATTTGTGTTACCCCCCTTCCTTATAATGATTCGCATGCCTCATGGCAACAGATTCAGATGCATATAAAAGGAATTTGGAATCATTCTGCTCCAGGAGTAGATTTAACAAATTTATATCAAAAAATATCTGACCTTTCTCATGCCCATTTATAATCTATGGTCTTTAATACATTCAGCTGGTGTGTTCACAATTATAATTATTATTATTATTATTATTTCTTTTCCGGTCCTCATCAGATACTTTGGATCTGCAATAAAGGCAACACAACGAGAACTCCTCGCCCTCAAATTACAAAATAGAAAAGGGGGAGATGACGTGGTCCACGCCATGGCAGTATCCTAAAGGAGTCAGCTTGGGCTGCCCTCTCCAAGTTGGCAAGGCCGCTGGAGGGAGAGCTGCTGGCAAAGCCGCAGCTACGAGCTCTTGCTGCAACCAGAAGGACTGCCTGCCTCGGCTTTGTGGCTTTTGCCTTCTCTTTCGATATTTTGGTTTGCTAAAATAATTTATCTGATGTTTTATGTTTTCTACCTTTCTCATTAGAGACTTTGGTATATTAATTATAGTCATTTTTAGTTGCCTGTATGACAATGCCAACATTTGTTTTATACCTGGGGCTCCTTCTAATGATTGCTTTGTCTCTTCAGAAGGATTGTGTCTGTGTGTTTGTGTATACATCATGTTTTTCACTAAAAACAGAACATGTGTATATAACAGAAAGTACAAAAATAAGTATTACTTTTTATACTTGATGATGATTATGGCTTTTTTTATGTTTCCATATTTATTACAGTTAGCCTTTTTATACATGGGATCCACTGTGGATATATGGATTCAACCAACAACAGGTACAAAATATTTGAAAAAATATACAAAAATAATACAATAATCAAAATAATACAAACAGAATCAAACACACTCTAGGAACTATTTACATAGTTTTTACATTGTATTCGGTATTACAAGTAACCAATACATGTTAGTTTTACAGCAGGATGTTACTCAAGTACTTCACCATTTTATATAATGGACATCTACAAAATTTTTTATCCATGGGGCATCCTGAAAAAAATCACTTGTGGATACCAAGAAACAGCTGTACATGATAGTGTTTCTTTTGTGTGTGAGTTCTCTTATGCATCCTGAGGTGTGGCATCTTGGGAAAGGGTTCTCCACATTTATTACTTTCATGGTTTTGCACAAATATTACATTCAAGAGTTCAAGTAAATTCTTTCATATCTACTGAGGTTTGACTTCTGGGTAAAAGATTTCCTATGCTGGTTACATTCATATGGATTCTCACCTGTGTGAATTCTCTGATGCTTTCTAAGGAGTGACTTCAGGTGAAAGGTTTTCCCACACTCATTACACTCATAGGGTTTTATTCCTGTGTGAATTCTCTTGTGTCTAATGAAGGCTGACTGATCACAGAAAGATCTCCTACATTCATTATATTCATATGGTTTCTTACTGGTGTGAATTCTCAGATGTTTGCTGCAGTTTGACTTGAAATGATAGGTTTTTCCACATTCATTACATGCATAGGGCTTCTCCCCTGTGTGAATTCTCTGATGCATGCTGAGGTTTGCCTTCTGGTGGAAGTCTTTTCCACACTCATTACATTCATAGGGTCTTTCCCCTGTGTGAAATCTCATGTTTCCTGAGGGAAGAGTTATGGTAAAAAGATTTCTTACATTCTTTACATTCATAAGATTTCTCACCTCTGTGAATTCTCTGATGCCTCCTGAGGAGTGACTTCTGCTTAAAAGTTTTTCCACATTCATCACATGCATATAGTTTCTTCCCCATATGTGTTCTCTTATGGACTGCAAGGGATAATTTCTTCAAGAAGGATTTGTCACATCACTACATTTATACTGTGTCTCTGTTATGTGTACTTTCTGATGTTTAGTAAGTATAGACTTTTTATAAAATGTTTTCCCACATGTATCACATTGAAAAGTTTTTCTCAATACCTGAGTTATGTCTTGAGCAATAACAGCTGATTTATCAAAGGCATTCCCAAATTCATTATATTTAAAAGTGATCTCTCCCATACGACCTTCTTATGTGTAAATAATATTGTCTCTGTGTTGAAGGCTTTTGCTTGTCCACTATATTCAAAAGCCTCCTGCTGACTATGAATCTTGGGATGCTAGCTAAGATGCTCATGATGTCTGTGTGATTTTCCAGTTATATTATGGTCATCGGTTTTCTCTCCATCATGCATCTTATCAGGCTCTCTAGGAAGAATTGTGTCCTGACATACATCAAATTCTTCATGCCTCATTCCTTATAAGTAATAAGTTTCCATTACTTATAATCAGATTTCTATGCCAACAGTCCTAAAAGTCTTAGCATATTCCAGCACCAACTTAAAAGTCCAAAGTTCAAAGTCTCAGCTGAAACAAAAAGCAAAATTCCTTCCAGCTGTGAACCTGTAAAAATCAAAAACAAATTTATCTACTTCCAAGATACAATGGTGGAACAGACCTTGGATACACATTCCCATTCCAAAATGGAGGAATAGGCCAGAACAAAGGAGAAACAGGCCCCCAAAAAGTCTGAAACCCAGCAGGGCAGACATTACATCTTAAAGGTCCAAAATAATCTTCCTTGACTCCAAGTCCTGCATCCTGGGCACAATGGGGCATCTGGGCCCCCAAAGCATTGGGCAGCCTCACTCCCACAGCTCTGCCAGGTGCAGCACAGTGGGCTGTGCTGATTCCTGTGGCTTTTCCAGGCCTGTGTTGCATGTTACCAGTGGCCCTGCAGTTCCGGGGTCCTGGCAGCAGCCCCTCTGCCTTGGCTCTACTAGACATTTCCCTCGTGGGAGCTCTCTGTGGGGACTCTGACCCCACTTTCCTGCTCAGCATTGCTCTAGTAGATTGCCTCTGTGGTTGGTTCCACCCCTGCAGCAGATCTCTGCTTGGGCCCCCAGGCTTTTCCATAAATCCTCTGGAATCTGGGTGGAGGCTGCCATGCTTCTGCTGCTCTCATGTCCTGCCAGCCTGCAGACTTAACACAATGTGGATGCCACCAAGATTTCAGGCTTCTACTCTCCAGAGCGGCTGCATGAACCACACTTTAGTTGGCCTTTTGAGGCAGGGCTGCTCAAGCCAGAGTGGCTGGAATGCAGGGAGCAGGTTCCCACAGGCAGCTGTGCCCCAGGTCTGTCCTCCAGGACAACTCAATCCTTCTAGGTCTCAGGGTCTATGATGGGTGAGGCACCCTTCCAGACTTCTCAAATGCCTTTAGGGCATTTTCCCCATTATCCTGGTTATTAGCATCTGGCTGCCTCACCACCAAGGTAATGTCTTTAGCAATCAGTTTATCTGCTTCACCCTTGAATTTTTCTGCTGCTCTCCACTTCTCTACCACATGGCCAGGCTGAAAAATTTCCAAATCTTTACTCTCTGCTTTCCTTTTAAATTCTGGCTTTACATCATGCCTTTTCTGCCATAACTCAGAGTAGGCTGTTAAAAGTAACCATGCAGCTCACTTAATGCTTTGCTGCTTGGAAATTTCTTCTGCCACAAATTCTGGTTCACAACTCTTAAGTCCCACCTTCCACAAAGTCCAAGGGCATGGACACAATGTGGCCAAGTTCCTTGTGATGGTGTAGCAAGGGTTATCTTTTGTCCAATTCCTGATGAGTTCCTCATTTCTATGTGAGACCTCATGATCTGCATGGTTTTTACTGTCCACATTTCTATCAGCATCCTGGTCACAACCATTTAACTAATCTCTAAAATGTTCCAAACATTCTGCCATCTTTTTGTCTTCTTCTAAGTCCTCCAAACTCCTCCATCCTTTGCCTAACACCCAGTACCAAAGCTGCATCCACATTTTCAGATATCTGCATCGCAACACCCCAGTGCTCAGTACCAATTTTCTGTATTAGTCCATTTTGTGTTGCTGTAGCAGAAAACTTGAAAATGGGAATTTATAAAGAACAGAAGTTCATTTGGCTTATGATTCTGGGACAGCTGCATCTGGCACAGGCCTCAGGCTGCTTCTACTCATGGTGGAAAATGGCAGGCAGCCAGCAGATACAAGCAGATCACATGGCGAGAGGAAATGAGGGAGTAAGGCTTTTATTAGGGGTTTTCCAGTGTAATGAGGAGTTGGGCTGAGTTTGAAGCTTGTTGCTGCAATGGTTCTTACCCTATGTAAACCAGAAATTTAAAATTAAAACCTCAATATGTTGTTTTTCTACCTTCCCCCTGCCTTCCTTTGCATCTTCCCTTTGTGCTGCTCCTCCCAGAAAGTGTCTCTTGCTATCTCTAAACTTTTTTCCACTATTATGTTTATTTAAGGTTTGTAGCCATGGTAGCAGAGAAAGGGGAGATCATGTTTGCTGATGTTATGTTAAGCCTTAGTAGGTACATGAATATGGGGCAATTGAGTATGACCTTTAAAGGTATCCCTAATCCTCTTTCAGAGGAGTAGTGTTTCTTTTCTTTCTTCCATGTTCCCCTTCTACAGCCAGATATGGTTCCTACCAGAGCTCTCAGGTTACAGGTTTGATACCCCTCGTCCTCTAAATTAAGCCTTTTCTATCATAAGGAAAATATGGAAGATATGTCTGCTGAGATTTTGGCAGGGGCTCCTGTTTCTCTCCCTCAGCAAGGGTGGTCTTTTTAAGGATTCTCTCAGATCTTTTTTGTGGGCATCTAGAGAGGTTCTTGAAGGAAAAGCTCAGAAGACAGCATGAAACCCCTCTATGCGCTTGATAATCTCCTGGTGGCCCACATTCAGCCTTTGAAAATTTCTCAGAATTTTCTAATTTAATATTCTTAATGGCTTATATGGCAGTTGGGTAGTGTCTGCCCCACATAAGCAAATGCTCAATTCCTCCTTCTACCAGCAAGCACCTGTCTTTCTCTAAATTTTGTGTTATATGTTTTCCATGAAGCCTCAGTTCCCTTAAGGGTTCCAAAAAAGTCATTAATTTGCAGTTTTTCCACCTATCTTTCTTGTTTTATGAGTACAATGATGCTCTTTCCAGCTCTGGGCATTTCTGAGCTCAAACCAGAAGTACTCAAGAAAGTCTTTTTTAATAGATGGTGCTGAATCAGTTGAATATTTATGTGAAAAGAAATTTAATCCTGGACCCCTACCAAATTTTATATACATCCATACTTTACTACTGTCCATTATTTAGACCTCCTACAGACAGCAATCTGTCTAGCCACTCCACATGCTCTTAAAAGTTCTACTGGTTTCTTTTTCTTAAATTCCAACAAATTCCTTTGCCTGTTTTTGTTCAGATACTTTGTCCACCATTGTGCAGATTTAGCACATAATTCTAGGGGCTACTTATCTCTGCTCACCAAGCAAATATATATCCTGCAATGGAACTTAGTGTCTTTAAAGTTCTTCATATATACAGATTTTGTGTGTCTTTAAAAATGTGTACTTTTCAGGGATTTAATCTTACCAAGCTTTTGTCTTATTTGCTATAATTGTCACAATAGTCTGTCATGATATCCTACCTCTGAAACAGAAGTGGCACCCCTATTAATGTTTATTTAAATGTTATGTTCAGAGAAGATGCATTGAGGGCTGCCTGACACAAGTCATTTCTAACTAAAAGCCATCATGTTTAATTTTTGAAAATAAAATGGAAATAATATTTCATAAAACCTATTATAAATTTCATATCCTATGTATTGATGACACGTTTGGATATTTTTAGATAATCTCTAACTATATATTTATTAATGCCTGAATACTATGATGCAGTATGGATGAAACATAACCAACCTAAATGTCCATCTACAGATGACTGGATAAGGAAAGCATAGTATCTATACACAATGGAATACTACTCAGCCTTAAAAAAGAATGAAATTCTACCATTTTCAGTAACATGGATGAGCTTGGAGAAAATTATGTTAAGTGAAGTAAGCCAGGCACAGAAAGAGAAATACCACATGTCCGCACTCATAAGGGGGTGCTAAGAAAGAAAGAAAGAAGGAAAGAAGGAAGGAAGAATCATAACAATATGTTGAACTTTAAGAAGTAGAGAACAAATCTGTGGTTACTAGAGATAGGAGGGGGGAGACAGAAGGGGGTTGGGAGAGACTGTATAAGAGGCATAAAGAATAATTTCTATTTGTAATAATGGATGTCCTAATAATATTGACTTGATAAACACATGTTGTACACAGGTGAAGGCAATCAATGCTGTACCCCCCAAAATATGTGTAATCAATTATGCTTCAGACCTTTGTGGCACCAGGAGGTCAGTCTAAGGCCCTGGAGGGAAGCGCCCAAGCTCCAGCAGGCACTGAGGTGAGCCAAGACCCATGTGGCACCACGGACTCCATCTAAGACCCTGGAGGGAAGTGCCCACAGCCTCAACAGATGCTAGGTGAGCTGAGCCCCACACGGTACAAGTGGTCAAACTACAGCAATGGAAAGACAGAACAGGAGCCAAGTTGGTGTAACTGCCATACCTACTGTCACCACAAGGACAGTTCATCACCACAGTAGCAGCCAGTGCCACTCTACAGGCAATCTGTCACTCACTCAACTACATTGATATTAGAAGTCACCAGTAGAGCCTGCAAATAGAGGAAGAAATCTTTATCCTCATAGCCAACCCCATAGTAATAGAAGAAGCATGTCCTCCACCAGATGACCAAACATCAGTGAAAAAATACTAGAATTGCAAACAAATAAGAGGATATGACACCACTGAAGGAATACAGTAATGCTCAAATTCCAGACCCTGAAGAACAGGGAATCCTTGAAATGTCTGTAAAGAAATTCTGAGCAATGATCTTAAGAAAACTCTAAGAGATCAAAGAAGACTCAATTAGAGAACACAATGAAACAAGAAAAATATCCAGAATATGAAGGAAGAGATTTACAAAGAGATCGATACCTTACAAAAGAGTGTGGCAGAACTCCTAGAAAGGAAAGATTCATTCAGTGAAATAAAAAATGCAACAGAGAGCTTGAGCAGCAGGCTGCAGCAAGCAGAAGAAAGAATTTCAGATCTCAAAGAGGGTCTTTTCGAAATAACCCAGGCTGGCCAAAAAAAGCAAAAAAGAATTAAAAACAATGAAGAAAATCTAAGCGAAACAGCAGACAACCTCAACCACTCTAACATGTGAATTGTGGGTATTCCAGAAGGGGAGGAGAAAGGAAAAGGTTTTGGAAACTATTCAGGAAAATAATAACAGAAAACTTCCCAGGTATAGGGAGAGATACAGATCTTCAAATACAGGAAGCTGAGAGATCTCCTAACATATTCAACCCAAAAAGGTCCTCTCCAAGACATGTTATACTCAAATTGGAAAAACTCAAAGACAAAGAGAGAATCTTAAAAGCTGCAAGAGAAAAGCCTCAAGTCAACTATAAGGGAACCCCTATAAGACTAACATCAGACTTTTCATCAGAAACCCTAAAAGCCAGAAAAGAATGGGATGGTATATTCAAAATACTAAAAGACAAAAATTGCCAACCAGAATTCTTTATGGAGCAAGGCTATCCTTCTGAAATGAATGACAAATAGTACATTTCCCAGACAAGCAAAAACTGTGGGAGTTCACTACCACATGACAAGCCTTACAAGAAATTCTCAAGGAATACTGGGTCTGGTACCTGGAAAACAACCATCAGTACCATGATTACTAAACATAGAACAAAATCTACCAGTAAAATAAAATGTTAACAGTAAAGAGGGGGAAAGAAGTTTATCCACTTTTCCGAGAAACCAACAAACACACAAGACATCCAGTAAATCATAAAGAAAGGAACAAAAGATATGTAAAACATCCAAACAAAAATAAGTATAATGCCAGGAGTAAATCAATATTTTCAGTAATAACTCAATGTAAAAGGTTTGAATTCCCCATTCAAAAGACACAGACTGACTGAATGGATTAAAAAGATGGACCCCAAAATATGCTGCCTTCAAGAGACCCACCTCAGCTGTAAAGACACACATAGCCAAAGGGTGAAAAGATGACAAAAGATATACCATGCAAATAGAAATGAAAAAAGAGCTGGAGTAGCAATTCTTATATCAGATAAAATAGACATTAAACCAAAAACTTAAAAAATGTTAAAGAAGGCCACTATATAATGATAAAAGGATCTATCCAACAAGAAGACATAACAATCATAAGTATTTATGCAACCAACGTTGGAGCGGCCAGATTAATAAAAAAAACTATCAGACCTAAAGAAAGACATAGACACTAACGCCATAATAGTTAGGGATCTGAACACCCCACTCTCCACATTGAACATATCATCTAGACAAAAAATCAACAGAGAAACACAAGACCTAAATAAAACTTTAGACCAATTGGACTTGGCAGATACATACAGAATATTTTATCCAACAATGTCAGAATATTCATTCTTCTCTTCAGCACATGGAACAATCTCCAGGATAGACCACATGTTAGGTCACAAATCAAGTCTCAACACATTCAAAATAATTGGAATTATTCCATGTATTTTTTCCGACCACAAAGGATTAAAACTAGAAATCAATAACAAATAAAACTCGGAAAACTATACAAATACAAGGAATTTAAACAATATTCTACTTAATGACATACGATTACAAGAAGAAATTAAATAGGAAATCAAAAAATTTATCAAAACTACTGAAAATAATGATACATCATACCAAAACCTGTGGGATACTGCAAAAGCAGTACTAAGGGGGAAATTTATTGCACTAAATGCTTACCTCAGAAGAATGGAAAGGTGACAAGTAAACAACCTAACACTTCACCTTAAAGAATTAGAAAAACAAAGTAATCCAAACCCAATGTTAGTAAACAGAAAGAAATAATTAAATTCAGAGCAGAATTTAATGAAATAGAAACCCAAAAAGCAATACAGCAGATCAATGAAACAAAAGGTTGTTTTTTTAAAAGATAAATGAAATTGACAAACCATTAGAAAGGCTATCTAAAATAGAAGAGAGAACTAAAATAGAAGAGAGAAGACCCAAATAACAAATATTAGAAATGAAAATGGAAAAATTACAACTTCAGAAATACAAGGAATCATTAGAAACTACTATAAACAACTATATGCCAACAAATTTGAAATCTGGAGGAAATGGATAAATTTTTGGACACACACAACTACCAAGACAGAACAAAGAAGACATAGAAAATCTGAACAGAGCAATAACAATCAAAGAGATTGAAGCTATTATCAGCAGTCTCTCCCCAAAGAAAAGCCCAGGACTGGATGGGTTCACTGCAAAGTTCTATGAAACCTTTAAAAAAGAATTAATGCCAATTCTCTACAAACCATTCCAAAAGATTGAAACAGAGGCCACTCTCCCAAACTCATTCTGTGAGGCAAACATCACCCTGATACCAAAACCAGACAAAGATACAACGAAAGAAGAAAACAATAGGCCAATATTGTTGACGAATATAGATGCAAAAGTCCTCAATAAAATACTAGCTAATAGAATATAGAAACACATACATAAAATTATACATCATGACCAACCGAGATTCATCCCAGGGATGCAAGGTTGGTTCAACATACACAAATCAATACATGTGATACATCACATCAATAAAATCAAACACAAAGACCATATGTTCATGTCTAAAGATGCTGAAAAAGCATTTGACAAAATTCAACATTCGTTCGTAATAAAGACTCTATAAACTGGGTATAGAAGGAAAGTATCTCATCACAATTAAAGCCATATATGTGAAACCCACTGCCAATACCATCCTGAATGGAGAAAAAGTGAAAATCTTCCCCTAAGAACAGGAACAAGACGAGGATGCCCACTCTTGCCACTCCTATTCAATATAGTATTGGAAGTACTAGCCAGAGCAATCAGAGAAGAGAAGGAAATAAAGGGCATCCAGATTGGAAAAGATGAAGTCAAACTGTCCCTGGTTGCAGATGACATGATCCTATATAGGAAACAGCCTAAACAACTCTACAAAAAAATCCTCTTAGAGTTAATAAATGATTGTAGCAAAGTTGCAGGATACAAAATCAACATGTGAAAATCAGTAGCATTTCTATATTCTAACAATGAACTGGCAGGAAATGAAATCAAGAAAGCTAGCCCATATACAATCACCACCAAAAAAACAAAATACCTAGAAATAAATTTAACCAAGGATGTGAAAAATCTCTACGATGAAAACTGAAAACCACTCTTAAGACAAAAGAGGACACAATAAGATGGAAAGATATCCCATGCTCTTGGGTTGGAAGAATTAACATTGTGAAAATGTCTATACTACCCAAAGAGATCTACAGATTCAAATAATCCCCATCAAAATTCCAATGACATTTTTCTCAGAATTGGAAAAAACAATCCTAACATTCAAATGGAAGAACAAAAGACCATGAATAGCCAAAGTAATCCTGAGGAAAAAAATAAGCTGAAGGTATAACACTACCTGACTTTATTATTTTTTTTTTAATTTTATTTTGTTGATATACATTGTGGTTGATTATTGTGGCCCCTTACCAAAACCTCCCTCCATCCTCTCTCTCCTCACTCCCACCCAACAATGTCCTTTCTGTTTGCTTGTTGATCAAATTCAAGTAATTGTAGTTGTTGTATCTTCTTCCCCTCCCCCCCCCAGTTTTTTTTTGTGTGTGTGTGTGTGTGTGAATTTATTTATTAATTTTTAGCTCCCACCAATAAGTGAGAACATGTGGTATTTCTCTCGCGATGTTGGCTTTCTTAAGTGAGTTTAAAAGCATGATAAAACTCTTATTTTAAAAGTTTATGATTTTAAAGGTGCTTGGTAAAAATGAGCTCTCATTCTGTAGCAAGCTACACATTAACAGAAGCCAAAATGCCACAATTTCCCTTACTCAAAGCATGCAGAACAGGTCACGCCAACAATGTATGAGAGTTCCTTTTTCTCCGCATCCTCACCAGCATTTATCATTCAGAGTCTTTTGGATTTTAGCCATCCTAACTGGGGTGAGATGGTATCTCAGTGTAGTTTTGATTTGCAAATCCCGGATGCTAAGTGATGTTGAGCATTTTTTCATATGTCTGTAGGCCAATTGTATATCTTCCTTAGAGAAATGCCTACTTAGCTCTTTTGCCCATTTGTTAATTGGGTTG